>NC_066531.1:17709116-17729150 GCF_024679095.1 Eriocheir sinensis | reverse complement strand
AAGCATCGACAGATGAGGCCTGACATGTTTTGTCGCCGGCGTCGGGTTGACCCACCGCGATGACACATGTCTGCTTTAACTATAAAGGTTCTGGCGACACCTGTCTGTCGAACGCTAATGCGCGACCCAAAAAAGACTCCATTTTTTAGATTAACTGGACCGCCAGTGGCGTTAACCACTCTATCACTAGCGTGTTCACACGACTACGCCCTTCTAGGCAGATGTCACAACCTACGGGGGCGTTAGGGACTGACACGGGGATATGCATTGCGGTTCGTTGAGGGATTTCGTGATAATGATTATCCAACAACCGCAGGTGCTGCCCTCCGTGGAGAAAAATAGCGCACCCAACTGATCCATTAACGCCTAGGCTACGGGTGTTTTTTCTCGCGGCTCCAGCCCCAACGTTATTTTTTCTGAGCTCAAGTACGCCAATACTATGTCTCAGATTATGCTAATTTTGGTCTCCTAACATTCTGCCTGCATAAAACTTGACGATGATCGATGTTGAAGTCGTAACTTGAGCTTTAGTGGGAGTAGGAGCGATGGGAATGTGCGTGGTGGGACATTAGCTGTGTGTTTCAGGATATTTCCAGGTAACGAGGTATTTCAGGGTATTTCCGGATGTAGAATATACTCTGATAATCAAATGAAAAGTCTGATCTCAGCGCAGTACATTTTATTCAGTTATGCTCAATAGTTTTGGAGGTAAAAAAGCATCCAATTTGATGGTTTGTGTTCTTTCTCCGTAGATTTCAATGTTTGCTCATGACTCATACAACTCGACAGTTGGCATAGGATTGACTAATAAGAGATTACCAACAGCTGGTGTGGTATATATCTACACCCGTAGCGGCCAAGGCTGCTGGTGTGGTATATATCTACACCCGTTGTGGCCAAGGCTGCTGGTGTGGTATATATCTACACCCGTAGCGGCCAAGGCTGCTGGTGTGGTATATATCTACACCCGTTGTGGCCAAGGCTGCTGGTGTGGTATATATCTACACCCGTAGCGGCCAAGGCTGCTGGTGTGGTATATAACTACACCCGTAGTGGCCAAGGCTGCTGGTGTGGTATATATCTAGACCCGTAGTGGCCAAGGCTGCTGGTGTGGTATATATCTAGACCCGTAGCGGCCAAGGCTGCTGGTGTGGTATATATCTAGACCCGTAGCGGCCAAGGCTGCTGGTATGGTATATATCTACACCCGTAGCAGCCAAGGCTGCTGGTGTGGTATATATCTAGACCCGTAGCAGCCAAGGCTGCTGGTGTGGTATATATCTAGACCCGTAGCAGCCAAGGCTGCTGGTATGGTATATATCTACACCCGTAGCAGCCAAGGCTGCTGGTATGGTATATATCTACACCCGTAGCGGCCAAGGCTGCTGGTGTGGTATATATCTAGACCCGTAGCAGCCAAGGCTGCTGGTATGGTATATATCTACACCCGTAGCGGCCAAGGCTGCTGGTGTGGTATATATCTAGACCCGTAGCAGCCAAGGCTGCTGGTGTGGTATATATCTAGACCCGTAGCAGCCAAGGCTGCTGGTATGGTATATATCTACACCCGTAGCAGCCAAGGCTGCTGGTGTGGTATATATCTAGACCCGTAGCGGCCAAGGCTGCTAGTATGGTATATATATACACCCGTAGCGGCCAAGGCTGCTGGTGTGGTATATAACTACACCCGTAACCATAACCAAGGCTGCTGGTGCGGTACAAATTTACACCCGTAGCCATGGCCAAGGCAAAATGGCGGGCAGACCGTGTAACTCAGCACAGCAAGGCATAACTTGTCCCCACACTCCAGGCCGAGCGTCTCACTCACTCCGGCAACCGGCACTGGCGGTAAACTGGTACCGTTTAGTGTTCCGGGACCTTAGCGGAACTGCAGTACCGATTTGAAATGATTCCAGTAGGCACTCGGTACCGGTACCGAGTGCCGACTGGAATCATTACAAATCGAGGGGGAGAGGAGGAGGAGGAGGAGGGTGGGCGGGAAGAGGGGAGAGGGGGGACGGAAGAGGAAGTCGAGGAGGAGGAGGAGGAGGAGGAATACATAGGAAGAACAGACACCAGAAGACCTATCGGTCTATGACGAGGGTGTCTGTTTACTACTTACTACTGCCACTACTAGTAATCTACGTGTGGTAGGACAGTACAGAATAGATGAAGGCTCCTCCCCACCCACCTCTGCCTCTGGCAACGTGCCGGCAGGAAATAGTTAGAAGAGAACACCATGTACCTTTAAGGAAGAAAGGGACATGGAAATTTTACAGTAAAGAGAGAAATAAGAGGAAATTAGTACCCTTAACTTACACTACTGGTAACCTAAGCTGTGGGGGAAAATGACTTCATTACATAAGAACATAAGAACATACAAATACAGGGAGGCTGGAAGAGGCCGAGTGGCCTACACAGGGCAGCCTCAGAATCCCCCTTAATACTCACGATCGGTGAGGTGTAGTTTCAGGGGCACAGATGGAGGCTTGATCCTCGTTTTACCGGCGGTACTAGGCACGGCACCAGGAACCTGTCACCTTACTGCAACCACACCTCACTCCACCTGTCATGCGGACATTAACTGTTGCTTTACTCTATTGTTGACTTTCGCTATTTGCAATCTAGGTTGTGGGGGAGAATTATATGAATAAAGGTTGAGGTCTTGCTGCAATCTGTCTGAAAACATGCGAAAAAGTGTCAGTATAATCTTATATCCCTGAAGAAGACTTAAAGCTATTGATACTCTGTGCGCTAACTACTGACGGTGGGAGTCCATTCCAGTGATCGACGACTCTGTTATTGAAAAAACTTCTGCACACCAATGTGTTACATCGATTTCCCTTTAAGTTCATACCGTTAATGTTGTCGAATCCATTAAGGATTTTGAACACTTCAATTAAGTCCCCTCTTATCCTTCGCTTTTTTAGGGAAAACATATATAAACGCTTTAAACGCTCGTCATATGGCAAGTTTCGGAGCGCTGGAATTTGTTTGGTTGCTCGTTGCTGTATCTTTTCTAGCAAAACTTGATCTTTGATAAAGTTCGGTGACCAGAACTGAACGGCGTATTCTAGGTGTGGTCTTACAAATGCTAAATATAATCTCTTCATAAGTTCGGGTGATTTATAATCAAAGTTTCTTGAGACTAATCCCAACATCATATTGGCTTTTTTACTCGCTGCAGAACATTGATCACTCATTTTAAGAGTGTTACTGATAATGACACCAAGATCTTTATCTTGTTTTACTTCGCTGAGCTCATGTCCTTGAATCTGATATTTAAAGTTAGGATTTTTGTTCACCTATGTGCATTAATTTACATTTATCTACGTTAAAACTCATTTGCCATTTTTCGCTCCAGTCGGCAAGTCTTATTAAGTCTGACTGAATGTTCTCGCAACTTTGACGGTTCATTACCGTACCTCCTAATTTGGTGTCATCGGCTACTTTTGATAGGATATCAGTTTCTAAGTCGTTCACGTAAATTATGAATAGTGTTGGTCCCAGAACCGAACCTTGGGGCACGCCACTGGTGACGGGTTGCCAATCCGATGCTTCACCATTAAGAACTACACGTTGTTCTCTGTTGGTGAGCCAGTCCACGCACATAGATGGTCGTTAATACCGTGGGAACGCAGTTTTGAAATAAGCCTAACGTGAGGAACTTTATCAAATGCTTTCTGAAAATCTAGGTAAATTACGTCATATGGGCTTCGGGTGTCCCAACATGTATAAACATCGTTGAAAAAGGTTAATAGGTTGGTAAGGCAAGACCGATTACTACGAAATCCATGCTGTGTATCAGTTATCAAATCATTTGTTTCAAGGAAAGTGATCATTTTATCCCTGATTATTTTTTCGAATAGTTTAATTAGGCCAGACGTAACGCTGATAGGACGATAATTACTGGCTTGTTTTTTGTTTCCTTTTTTAAAGATCGGGATAATATTGGCCTTTTTCCACTCGAGAGGCACACTGACCTGTGCTAATGACTTGTTGAATATTAATGTTATGGGTAATTCTAGCTGTTGACTACATTCTCTCAACACGCGAGGAGATAAATTATCGGAGCCCGGAGATTTATTTGGATCTATTTTCTGCAGGTACGCACGCACTTCGCTGATATCAATTTCGGTCAATGCAAGCTTATGTTCTTCAGGGCCTTGAAAATTTTTCTTCGGGGCTGGAATCGATGTCATGTTTTCTTTTGCAAATACGCTACTAAAGGTTGAATTTAGGACCGAGGAGGAGGAGAAAGGGAGGGTGAGGTAGGGGAGGGAGGAACGGACGAGGAGAGGGAGGAGGAAAAGGGGGAAAGGGAAGGTGAAGGACAGGTGTGGGAGGGAGGGACGAGCGAGGAGGCGGAGGACAAGGAGGAGAAAGAGGGAGAGGAGGAAGAGGGTGGGCGGGAAGAGGGGAGAGGGGGAACGGAGCACTGAGCACCACCACCACCACCGCCTTCACCACCACCACCACCAGTATCTCCACCACCACCACATCACTACCACCACCACTGTCATCACCAACGCCACCACACCACTGGCATCACCATCGCTACCACCACCACCTTCATCACACCACCATCAATATTACAACCATCACCGCCGGGTACCACTATCACCACCACAATCGCCGCCTCCACGTGCACAGCAGTAAACAGCTCATTTCGGAATCTTATTTTGTGAATAAAATGACGTCCAGCCTCTAAAAAGCTATAAAAAAAAAAATAGGTTCGTAAGTACTTGGTTTGTGGAGCGAGTTGTGAGATTCAAGGTGGCGGCGCGGCAGCTTCGGCGGCGTCACCTCGGGATAAGGATAGGGCATCAAAATATATAGAGGCCAGTGGACGAAACATTTTGAGAGGTGCGACATCACTCCCTCTCGCAATTGTACACACACACACACACACACACACACACACACACACACACACTGCAAACGCAAATCATAATTATAAGTAAGTGAATAAGAAAAACGTGTGCAAAACCGCTACGGTCATGTGACACTCCTATGTAATTATTCATTAGCACGATTATATACGATATCTATCGTGCATCTGGCAAGGCGCCCTGGGGCGGCGCGGCGTTAGCCTGACGATGCCAACCATGTTTTTTTGTTTTTTTTTCGTGCATTTATTCATATTGTTTCGCGGCCGATAATATAAAAAAAAAATGTATAATTTTATAGGTTAGATCAATTTTGTTGCAGTTTTCTTATCTTTACATCATTCTTCTTCGATTTTAAAGTAATTATGTATGAATAGTTTTATAAAACTAGACATAATTAAGAAAATAACTGCTTTTGAGTGAATCAACGGGAGGGTGGTCACTTTGGACCCGTGGTACAGACCATAGGGTCATACCTATGATCAGTGGTGCCCCGCAGGGCTCTGTCTTGTCCCAAACTCTCGTTCTGATATTCATCAATGATCTACTTTCAACAACAAACTGTCTTATCCACTCATACGCCGACGACTCTACTTTGCATTATTCAACTTTTTTTTAATAGAGGATTCTCACAACAGACAACAAGACTCTAGACTGGAGGCTGCAGAACGCTTAACTTCTGACCTTACTATTATTAGCGACTGGGGCAACAGTAACCTAGTGTCCTTCAATGTATCAAAAAAACAATTTATCCAGCTATCAACTCGACATAATCTTCAAAACTCCTATCCCCTATTCGACGACAACACTCACCCGTCACCTTCTTCAACACTAAACATCCTTGGTCTATCCTAACTCAAAATCTTAACTGGAAACATCACTTCTCTTCTCTCACATAATCAGCTTCCTCGAGGTTGGGCGTTCTGTATCCTCTCCGTCAGTTCTTCTCCCCACACAGTTGCTATCCATACACAGGGACCTTGTCCGCCCTCGTATGGAGTATGCATATCACGTGTGGTCTCCAATCACACAGTTCCCTTGGACAAAGTAGAGTTTAAGGCTCTTCGTCTCATCAACTCCCCCTCCTCTTTCTGATAGTCTCCTACCTCCTAAAGTCCGCCGCCATGTTGCCTTTTTTCTATCTTCTATCGATATTTTGACGTTGACTGCTCTTCTGAACTTGCTAACTGCATGCCTCCCCCCCTCCTGCGGCCCCGCTGCACACGACTTTCTACTCAAGCGCATCCCTACACTGTCCAAATCCCTTACGCAAGAGTTAACCAGCATCTCCACTCTTTCATCCTTAACGCTGGTAAACTCTGGAACAATCTTCCTTCATCTGTATTTCCTCCTGCCTACGACTTGAACTCTTTCAAGAGGAGGGTATCAGGACATTTCTCTTCCCGAAATTTACCTATGAACTCTTGTTTATAGGAGCAGTGATTATCTGTTTTTTTTTTTTTACATTATTTTTTTATTTTTTTTTGCCATTGAGCTGTTTCCTTGGCTGTAAAAATATAAATAAAAGAAAATAAATCAGATACATTCATACCTATGTAGGAAGGAGGTGGGCAAGAACGGGACACAACTATATTTGTAGTGAAATGGATAAGCGGAATAAATCAAGTCGATATATACTTTATGAGACACGATTGAAGATTTCAAAGGGGATTATATATGATTCTGAATGGGAAAGGCAGATGGTAAGTAAATGGTTCTCAAGAGCTGCCTTGTGCACTCCTACTGACTGGCCTGATTTTGGTCTGTCCGGAGGTCTGACGGCAGGTCGGATGGTGACCTAGCAGTGTTTGGTTTTCAGATCGTCCGACCCGGTCTGATCAGACCAGATCGCACCGTTAGTGTGGTGATCGTAAGATTAGGCGTCAGTTGCGTCCGCGACACGGCTGAAGGAAGATGAATAAATTGAATACATCATCCGCAGACAAGCAATTTTGGGCCAATTTTATAGATTTATATAGAGAAAAGGAGTGTCTATGGAAGATAAAAAGCAGAGATTATGTAAATAAGCAAAAGAAAAATGAAGCATACGAACTATTGTTAGAAAAATTAAAGGAGAGAGACAGTGATGCTACCATTGAAACTGTCAAGAAAAGAATAAACAATATGAGAAGTGTCTTCCGGAAAGAAATGAAGAAGATATCTGAGTCTAAAAGATCTGGTGCCAGTGCTGACGAAGTCTATTCTCCTCAACTGTGGTACTACAGCTTGCTTCTCTTCTTAAAAGACCAAGAAACACCGAGGAAATCGGCGACCAATATGGACGAGGTAAGTAATGTATTAGGCTAGTAAAGGTAGGCCCATTCTCTTCGTATAGTTTTATTCATGAAACAAATCTCAGACTTTACAACAGTGTCCAATCTGGACGTTAGCCGTGATGGTAGGCTACGTGGTGATAGGATAGTGTGAGTAGGAACTTGTTGTAAGATAGTGGGAGTAACAATCAAGGACACAGGATAGTGGCAGTAGGCTATAAACATAAACATGGTGGTGGTGACGATAATGATGATGACTGTAATTAAAGTGGTGAAGGAGATAGTGACGCGATACTGGTAGTGATACTAATGTAGTGAAGGGGGAAGGATAATGATAGGATACTGAGGTTGTAGTGTAGTACGTGGTGACGATAAGATATGCATAATTGAGGAAAAATGGTACATCAGAATTAGACTCGACATAGGCTACTCCCCGCTTTAAGAACATAAGAACATAAGAACATAAGAACGCAGGAGTCTGCAAGAGGCCGGTAGGCCTGTACGAGGCAGCTCCTTTGACCCTAAGCTCCCGTGTATCTAACCCCACCTAATATCGCTGTCCATGAATTTATCTAGTCTATTTTTGAATGTGACAATTGTATTGGCACTCACCACATGACTGCTAAGCCTATTCCACTCATCCACCACCCTATTAGTAAACCAATTTTTGCCTATGTCCCTGTTGAATCTGAATTTATCCAGTTTAAACCCGTTACTTCGTGTCCTACCCGGTTCTCTTACCAACAAAACCTTATGAATGTCTCCCTTATTAAAGCCCTTCATCCATTTATAAACCTCGATCATGTCTCCACGCACCCTTCGCCTTTCTAGAGAATGCAAGTTTAACTGTTTGAGTCTTTCCTCGTATGGCAAGTTTCTCAACCCCTGAATCATCTTAGTCATCCTCCTCTGCACCGATTCTAACATTTTGATATCCATTCTATAGTAGGGTGACCAGAACTGAACCGCATAGTCAAGATGAGGTCTAACTAATGCTAAATATAGTTTGAGGAAGACTTGGGCTTCTGTTGCTTACGCTCCTTGAAATAAATCCCAGTACCCTATTAGCTCGATTTCTAGCTTGAATGCATTGTGCCCTTGGACGGAGATCAGAGCTCACTAAGACCCCTAAATCCCTCTCGCACCCAGACCTACTTATGAGAGTGTCATTTAAGCAATAGTTATGTGAGGGTTGTTCCTACCTACACTCAGAATACTGCACTTCCATACCTTGAACTCCATCTGCCATTTATCCGCCCAGTCATATAATCTGTTGAGTTCACCTTGGTGAATACTAGCGTCCTGATCCGACTCAATTACTCTACCGATCTTGGTATCATCTGCAAATTTACTAACATCACTACTAATTCCTGTGTCTAAGTCATTGATATAAATAATAAACAAAAGTGGACCTAATACCGAACCTTGTGGGACCCCACTCGTAACACATCCCCAGTCAGATCTTTTACCATTGATTTGCACTCAATCTTCCTATTGCTAAGCCACGCCTTGACCCAGTTAAAAACTTTACCCTCTACTCCGTGAGCCTGTAATTTAAGCAACAGTCGTTGGTGAGGAACTTTGTCAAACGCTTTACTAAAATCAAGATAGATTACATCATAATTTTCATCTCTGTCAACCGCCTCAAATACTTTATTGTAGAAGGACAAGAGATTGGTGAGGCATGACCTACCTTTTGTGAACCCATGCTGCGAGTCGTGAATTAAGCTATGTTTCTCTAAATGCTCCCGAATGTTCCTGGCTATTATGGACTCCAGCATCTTCCCTATAACCGATGTTAAGCTAATTGGGCGATAGTTTGAATCAACTTACCTGTCCCACTTTTTAAAAATCGTAGTCAAATTAGCTACTTTCCATAGGCTCGGCACATAGCCATTATTTACCGACATCTTAAATATGTCGGTTAGTGGGTCACTGATTATATCACCTAGCTCCTTTAATAACCTCGGAAATATCCCGTCAGGACCTGGCGACTTGTTCTTCTTAAGCTTATCTATCTCATCCTGAACTACTTGCCTGGTAATGATTATATCCCTCAATTTATCGCCATCCCCGCCCTCGTACACCTGAACTCTTTCCGGTATAGTCGTTCGATCCTCCTGTGTGAATACTGAAAGGAAGTAGTCGTTCAACAATGTGCTCATATTTTCGTAATTTTCTACTAGCTCCCATGTGTTTGTTTTCAGCGGTCCAATTTTCTCCCGTGTTTTTGTTCTATACATCTGAAAGAAGCCCTTAGGATTACTTTTCGCCTCATTTGCTACTTTGATCTCATAGTTCTTTTTTTGCTATCCTGGTGTTTTTCTTAACTAATCTAGATAGTTCGACGTACCGGCCCCTGAGATGTGTTTCCCCATTCTTTATTTTCTGATAAATTCCCTTCTTTAACCCAATCTCGTGTTTTAGTCCACGAGTCATCCACTTAGGATCATTGTTTTCTTTTCTAAGTGTTCGCTGTGGTATATGCTGTTCTTGCCCCTCTACTATTACTCTAACTAAATTATTGTAAGACATTTCTACCTGGTTCTCCTGGCTCTCCAATCCGCAGTTCTGGCCCTCATGAATCCCTAAATTATCCCAGTTTACCCCTTCAAGATATATACGGCGTTTGTTGAACTGCTCCGACACTGCCTTCCATTCTTCCTCAGTAGCTGGGACCTGTAAATAGATACATAAGACACAAAAAATATACGGCTAGGCGAGTTACCCTGGAAATATAACTTTTCTTTTTCCTTCAAATTATGTTCGATCAAGGCAAGGAATCACTGAATTAGATTGTTTAAAGGTCCTCATATCAAAATGAAAATAGCCGCGCAAAAAAAGAAAGTGTAAAAACTCGTTTCTATCCTATGTACAAACTCTGGGTCAGCAATGTAATATCGTACAATACTTTCTTTATCTACTAACTATCTACTGTGCTAAAGCAAAACGAAGTTAATTTTCCTCATAGATGAACTCATAAAAAAACAAACAAACAAACAAAAAAGACAAACTTATTCCTCAAAAAAAAAAAAAAACTGAAAACATTTAAACCAAAATTGCTGTACCTACATTTGAAAACACTCTCTCTCTCTCTCTCTCTCTCTCTCTCTCTCTCTCTCTCTCTCTCTCTCTCTCTCTCTCTCTCTCCAAAGACACTCAATTGTAATCCTATCGTATTCAAACATTTTTTTCCCTGCATCTAAAGTATTTCATGAAAAAAAAACAGAACACTCATATGCTAATTCATTGTTTACTTAATCTTGTCTTCTTGCCACGATACTGCTCCTTCGTTATTGAAGTATCGTTGGAACATTTCTCGCACCTTGATAGCATCTGCACAAGCCCGCCTGTTGTGCGTCTTGTCAAGGGGTGTGAAGCGAGCATTTTCAGCTTGTTGTGATGTTTCCATGTCTTCACTGGTGATATAGCTGCTGGTTCTTCTCCGGAGGAAGTTGTGAAGATAGCAGCACGCCAAAACCACACACTCAATGTTTTTTACCTTCATGTTAATGGGAGCATTGAAGATGCGGAACCGCATTGAGAGAATGCCAAACACATTTTCAACAATCCGTCTTGCCCTTGACAATCTGTAATTAAAAATCTTCTTGCCATGGTCAAGTTCTCTTTGGTTAAAGGGTTTCAGAAAGTCTTTGCGAAGAGCGAATGCTTCATCACCTATAAACACAAAGGGAAGGGGAACTTCACTCTTCTGTGGTGGTTGAGAAGTAGGTAGAGATAGTGTGCCTTTACGTAATTTATCGTAGAATAGTGTCTGTTCAATAACACCGCCATCGGAGACTCGTCCATTGACACCAAAATCGCATACTATGAATTCATAATTTGCATTAGCTACTGCTAACAGGACCATGCTGTGGCTTCCCTTGTAATTATAGTAAAATGACCCACTGTCAGGTGGTGGAACGATATTAACGTGTTTGCCATCAATGGCCCCAAGGCAGTTTGGGAATTGCCAGCGTTTGTTGAACTGCTCCGACACTGCCTTCCATTCTTCCTCAGTAGCTGGGACCTGTAAATAGATACATAAGACACAAAATATAAATACACGAAAAACAGTATAAATACAAAAACTGTCGTAACACTAAAATTAATGATATAGGTAATTGCTATTTTTTTTTCTAGGATCGTCTTGCACTTTCGGACGACGACACAGAACTTCCTCCTGATCATGAGAGTGAAAATGAAGGTGGCACTAATGATGTAGGCCTAGTATCAAGATCGAGCTCGTCTACGCTGCCACCTGAAGTAAGGTCTTCTTCAAGTCATCGTAAGAGGAGCAAATCAGTCTCCCAGAGGGATGGTCTGCTGTCAGTCATTCGCGAGCGCATTGAAACTTCACATCAAGAGGATGAATTTGATAGTTTAGGAAAAGTTTTTGCTGCCAAGCTGAGAAAAATGGAGCCAAATATGGCAATAATTGCAGAAAAACTTATACATGATGTGTTGTATGAGGGCATGCTTGGCACGTTGAAACCAGCCACAAAGTTCGTTTCAGAACAAGTAGTTACTATTCCTAATTATGAATACCAGCAAGTCCAAACACCACTGCCTATTATCCACAATCAGGGCATGAATTCCGCTACACCAATAACAATATCAATACCAGAAACCTTACCACTTGAAAATGCACAGGCTTCATCGTCATACGTACAATAATTTGTGAACTTACTAGGCTATATTTTTTTTTCTTACATATATGACAAAGTTATTGGTTTATTTACTTCTAAACAGTTATGCTTGAGACCAAAAAAGTTTATTATGAGGAAAGTTTATTTTATTGCAATGATGCATTTGCGTTAAGTCCAAGCCTACACTACCAGAGTTCTTATTATTTCATTATTAAAATGGTCTTGTAGGCTATTAGCCACATGGAAATCATATTTTTCTTATTTGAGAATAGGTGGGACTTTCATTTTGTGCATTTCGTTTCTTGGCTCAACAAGGGAATTTCGGACCTACGGGGTTATGATTATCCAGTGTCTCAACAGATTAAACGAAGTCGTCAACAACAGAGGCGTTAACGAAATAAAACAAACTTGAATGATGGAAACTGATTAGGCTACTTTATGCCAATTCTGCCCTATGTTTTAATTTTTTTTTATATATATATATATATATATATATATATATATATATATATATATATATATATATATATATATATATATATATATATTACACACACACACACACACACACACACACACACACACGCACGCACGCACGCACGCACACACACACACACACATATATATATATTTATATATATATATATATATATATATATATATATATATATATATATATATATATATATATATATATATATATTATTTATTTATTTATTTATTTATTAATTCATTCATTCATTCATTCATTCATTCATTTGTTTACTTATTAATTTTGTGAAAAATAGACGACTTCAAGAAAAAATACTATTTCTTACCTTCACATGTTGTTGTAGTACTCTTTGTATGGCTGTGCAAGTTTCAGGTACGATGGGACCAAGAGTTTGTGGAGAGATGACCACTGAAAACTTGAGATCTTCGTAAGATCTTCCTGTTGCAAGACAGCGTAGTGTTGCGGTGAGTCTTTCATGCGCTGTTATTGCTTGGCGCATATTTGTGTCTCTTTTCTCTATGTAAGGGGTTACAAGTGACAGCAGCTCAAGGTATGTGTTGTGATCCATTCTTAAATAGTTGAACCAGTCATCAGATTCAAGTCTTAGTTCCTCTAAAAGTGATACATGGGAAAACTTTTGTCTCTTTAATAACCAGTTTTTACTCCATTTGTTATGTTTCCTCTTTTTGGTGTCCGTTAAAACCACAGCGGCGGTTCCCAGTAGTAGTAGTTCCTGCGCCATCACTCCAACCGCACCACACAACTATCTGTTACCAACTAACCTGATCGTGAGGTGCGGTCGGATCGTTAGTGGGCATGGAATCCGTCCGACCAGATCTGTCAGACCAGATCTGTCCGACCAGATCGCATCGTGGATGGGGGCCTTAACTCCAAGCTCCTCACTCTTTGCCGCCGATCGCAAACATCATTGCCTTTCTTGGTCAATATAACGATGACAAAAGCTTCATGTAGACTTCTAATGCTTGGAGGTGACCAGTGGAACATGTCCACAGCTTATAAGTGCCATATAATAATCGAGGAGGGTGGGGAAATAAGAAAATATGGCTTTGAAATGGAGGTGGTGGTCGGGCGGGTAGGCTAATCGCAGCGCTGCCAAACATTAGGCTATGGTCGAGTGTTCGTAGAGGCGTCCGGAATTTTGATAGTTCAGATATGGCAACCCTACCTATGAAGGCATTCTTCATTCATCATCGTCACTGAGCAATTTTACTATATATTTCAGTGCCCATGCTTATGATAAGAAGCCATCATAGTGAATAAAAGGTGTTTAATGTGAAACCTTATTATTTGATCGTTTCTTAATCAATAAAACGCAAAGTAATGCCAGTAACTGTCCATTCCCTTCGTGTCATAATGTGCGTGTGTATTAATAACTGCAGAAGACAATTCATGGAATGACCCCTAAAAAAAAATATATTTATATATATATATATATATATATATATATATATATATATATATATATATATATATATATATATCGCCTAAATCTGAACAACGTATAACAACTGTTTTGCAAAGATAAGCACACGACGTGAGCTAAATCATTTCAAGGTTGTCTTCAGTACTTCAGCACTGAAGACAACACTTGACATTCGCAGTTGCATTTTTTAAAGCAAATGAATGTATAATTGTAATTCAGGTACTACTATGTTATTTTACCGTGTTTTACATCACAACGTATTATAGATTATCATTAAAAGGGAACATTATAACAAACAATAAATACACATCGCTTCCGTTACCTTCAATTGCTCCCGTACGAAACATTTTGAGAGCGGCGACATCACTTCATATCGCGACTGTACATATTTCATATCCATCACTTGCGTGAATCAGACGTTATCATTGACTGCATGAAGTCTCTTGGGTCTTGGTTCAGGTGGCAGCCACTCCGTGACCTTAATTAACTCAGTCAGTACGACTTATTAACGGGGCTACTATTACATTTTATTGATATAAAACATAACAAACCTTATTCCTTACCTATGAAGCAAAATATTTCTGGAAGTGGAAGGCAGATGGTAAATAACTGATTACCGGGAAGTATCGTATGTTGTCCTACTGACTGGGCTTATGTAAGTCTCTCTGATAAGCCTTACGCCACAACAGTAAGCTATACAGTAATCCAGTTGAAGAGTCACAATGA
This sequence comes from Eriocheir sinensis, assembly GCF_024679095.1. Lineage (NCBI taxonomy): Eukaryota > Metazoa > Arthropoda > Malacostraca > Decapoda > Varunidae > Eriocheir > Eriocheir sinensis. Next base: position 17,714,676 of record NC_066531.1, on the reverse strand, counting down.
TGGAACTCAAGTTACGGACCAAGATCAAGGCGATTCTATAAACTCAACGATAACGTGTGATGCATGACAGTGACAGGAAAACAAACTTGCTAACATACAAGTTTGTGCTAGAATGACTGACTTCCTATTAAGATGGGCTTGTGAGGGATTGGATATTAAAACACAAAAATAAGAGGTAACATAACTGACCATGTGCACTACCTACAGTTATATAATTATGGTACTAACTCACCGCTCCTCTTCTCTGTCACCACAAGCGTCCAGTAGGCAGCGCCCATCTCGAAGGGCGGGTTATGGTAATGGTCTTCGTAAATCTTGTCGTCACCCAAAGTCACTTGTAACCTCTTGTCATCCTCCTGTTGATAATTATATTTTTCGCATCAAGGCTGCACTCATGGAGAACACATGGTGTTGCATACAAAGTATTTTTGCTTGTAGTGAACGTAGAGTGAATGAAGGGAGCGAGCTGTGCTATCATTAAATTTTGACGAAACAAATACCAAAATATTTAAATGCAGTATTATACAGTAGAACCTCGTTGTTTTACTTGTTTACGCCAGGCTCCCAAAGCGGAGTTGGCAGCTAGCGGCATTGCCGTCGTGTTTACCCGAAACAGAGTGTTGTGCCCCGTATCGAGACCTGCCTTTCACCGTTATTACTGGACCAATAGGCCTGTTATTCGGTAGCAACATGCCAAAGGTTACCGAAAAGAGGCAGAAGTTGGAGATCCACCAGACTTGAGAAACATGTGTTCCACCATAATCTGATGGAGGTATTCGGAAGGTCATCCTCCACTATCTATAAGTTTTGGCGATTCTGTAGGAGCACGTTTCAAAACAGCGGCAAAACGGATTATCCGCCCACCTCCCCGTGCCCGATGAACGAGGTTCTACTTATGTATCAAGGCCCTCGGCCAGCTGTGAGTAAGGTGTGTTTGTACGATACAGGTGAGATGCCATATATGCACAGCGCCACCCTCGGCCACCCAAAGCATCAAAAGGGTCGGTTTAGTTTTCTTATACAGCAAGGGAAGTAGCCGAAGGGCAAAACAAACAAACAAAAAAAATAACGTGGTAAGCTCAGCCACTAGAAAGAATATAATAGTGACCAGAAAAAAAGTCTGCTTCTGATGGAGGAGTGTCTTGATACTCCCCTCCTGAACGTATTTAAGTTGTAGGGAGGAGATCTACAGACGCAGGAAAGCTGAAAGTTTAGCAGCAAGATGTATGAAAGATTGAAGATGCCAGTTAACCTTTAAATAAGGGACCTGGAGAGCATGGGGGTGAGCAAGAGTAGATATTCATGAGCAGGGGGGCTGCGGGAGGGGAAAGGCATGCATTTAACAAGCTCAGAACATCAGTCAGCATGAAAAAATCGTAAGATGATAAAAAGAGTGGCAACACTGTGACAGAGTTTAAGAGACAGAAGACTGTCGGTAAGAGGAGAGTTGAGGGGACATAGAGATTATAGTTAAGTTTAGAAGAGCTGCGTGGGTGTGGAGTCCCTCAAACATGGGACGCATACTCCATACCAGGGGCAACGTCCTTGTATGTGGGCGGCATCCGGAAGGACAAAAATAACTGGATGAAAGGATACAGGACGCCTAATCTCCAGTCAGCTGACTTAGTAAATGAAATATGAGGTTTACATTTGAGATTGTGAATGAAGGATAGACAAAGAAAGTTCAGTGTAGAAGAAAGGCACAGCTGAGTCTTTTCAAATAATAGGGGAAAGTTGTTTGGGAGACTGTGTCAAGTTGACAGGTGGAGAAACTGAGTTTTTGCGGCAGTAAAGGACACCAAGCTCCTGCTACCCCACTCAGAAATTATATGGAGGTCAGAGGCCAAGCGTTCTGTAGTGTTTAGCCAAGGATCTTGTATTTTTTTTTGTAATTCCTGTTGGAATGATCTTCTTCTAAAAAGATGTCGAGTAGTGCAGGACAGAGTCATCAGCGTAGGAGTGGATACAACAGTAAATGTACAGTCGCGATATGAAGTGATGTCGTCGTGTACGTTTATTTTCGAACACGCAAGTATCGTTATATATTTTCAAGAGTACCATTATTTTCCAGTATCTTCTTCATAACTTAACTAAATATATTTTACGATCTAAAAAGAAAGATAAAATAAATATTCAATGATGTCTTACGAAGAGTTGTCGAAATATTTTGACACAAAGTATTTTCGTTCACCTAGGAACAAGTCAAATGAAGTCCAAATATCGACATATTACTCAAACAGAATGTAAAATTATCTTTTCATGATCATTGTTGACAACACTAAATCTACCATATGCACAATATATAGGACATGCATAATTAATCGATATCCTAAACTAGGATGGCCCAATTTATTTAATTTATACTCTCGTTTGATAATGACGTCACCGCCCGCGCACCATACCTATTATTCAGCCCTGACTCACTATTTGCCTTTCGTGGTCAACATAACGATAACAGAAACTTTCCGTGGACTTCTAATGCATGATAGTGATCAAGGGAAGATGCCCACAGCTTAACCCTATACGTTCCGACCCGGGCCACAATTGCCCCCCCCCCTGAGGATTTTTGTCAAAACGATAATTTTTTTTAATTACCAATTTTAAAAGAAAAACAGACCTACTGATAAACGTAGAAAATACCGTAGATTAAGATGCGATATCAAAAATAACCATAGGAGCCTCCGTTATCTTGCTAAACACGAATATTTAGAAACACCGACGCGAATCATTTTGAAGCACGGCGATACGCTGTGAAAAAAAAACCAACGTTCAAACGCCTCCGGATGACGATATTATTACTGTTATAAGTATTAATATACCTGTATTGTATAGTGCTATACTGCATGTTCTGCATCTTTTATGTTAACAAAGCTTTAGCTGATACACTAAACAGACCAACAAACAAGCTGGCTGTAATAAAAACATAATAAAAACGTACACAGCCCGCTGTGTACGAGAGTTATTCAACGGCAGTTGGCGACACGAGCTTGTGATTGATGATTGATTGATAGTTTATTATTGCAAGTAACCAACAATAGACAAGAGAGGAACATGCCATCCCTCTTGATACATATTGATGTGCGTGCATTCGTATGTGTGTGTGTGTGTTTACGGTGTGTGTGTGTGTGTGTGTGTGTGTGTTTTTGTGTTGCCATGCGAGGCGAGGGTTTGCTATGCTCGTTTTCTATGACGAATTATGGCACATACAATTCTTATTTTGACACTACCATAAGGTGATAACTGTGTCTCGTACATATGTTAATTTCTTGTACTTTGGCCAGACAATTCCTATATATAGCTAATAAAGAAAAAAACGTACGTGCTTGGAGTCAGACAGAGAGAGAGAGAGAGAGAGAGAGAGAGAGAGAGAGAGAGAGAGAGAGAGAGAGAGAGCCAGACAGAGGATATTTGACCGTTTCAACCTAGCTCCTCTCTTCCATATATATATATATATATATATATATATATATATATATATATATATATATATATATAGATATATATATATATATATATATATATATATATATATATATATATATATTAACCAGGCAACAATGATAATACCCAAAATAATATCAGTGCCAGTGTCACTTGCTGCGAAATATTCATGTCATTCATATTCAGTTCCTTTCAATATAAGCAAATATACTCTTATCGGCAAAAAAAAAATTTAGCGTAATAAAAAATACTATGAAAGATGGAAGAGAGGGAGCTAGGTTCAAACGGTCAAATAGCCTATGACTGGCCCTCTCTCTCTCTCTCTCTCTCTCTCTCTCTCTATATATATATATATATATAAATACTATGAAAGATGGAAGAGAGGGAGCTAGGTTCAAACGGTCAAATAGCCTATGACTGGCCTCTCTCTCTCTCTCTCTCTATATATATATATATATATATATATATATATATATATATATATATATATATATATATATATATATATATATATATATATATATATATATATATATATATATATATATATATATATATATATATATTAACCAGGCAACAATGATAATTCCCAAAATAATATCAGTGCCAGTGTCACTTGCTGCGAAATATTCATGTCATTCATATTCAGTTCCTTTCAATATAAGCAAATATACTCTTATCGGCAAAAAAAAAATTACTTATAAATCACTGGCCTAGTATGGTTTATTTTGGGGGGGACCTGGATGCATTGAGAGAGAGAGAGAGAGAGAGAGAGAGAGAGAGAGAGAGAGAGAGATTATTTGGGATATCAAGACGAATAGGAAAGGAAATTTAGCGTAATAAAAAATACTATGAAAGATAGAAGAGAGGGAGCTAGGTTCAAACGGTCAAATAGCCTATGACTGGCCTCTCTCTCTCTCATCAACGCCACCATCATCACCATCATCATCACCACCACCATCATCATCACCATCATCACCATCCTCACCACCATCATCATCATCACCATCATCATCATCACCACCATCATCACCACCATCATCATCACCACCATCATCACCATCACCACCATCATCATCACCACCATCATCACCATCATCACCATCATCATCACCACCATCATCACCACCACCATCATCACCACCATCATCATCACCACCATCATCACCACCATAATCATCACCACCATCAGCATCATCACCATCATCATCACCACCATCATCATCACCACCATCATCATCACCACCATCATCAACACCACCATCATCACCACCATCATCATCACCGTAATCATCACCACCATCATCACCACCATCATCATCACCACCATCATCATCACCACCATCATCATCACCACCACCATCATCACCACCATCATCACCACAATCATCACCATAATCATCATCACCATCATCACCACCATCAACACCAACACCACCATCAGCAACACCACCACAACCATCAACACCACCACCACCACCATCATCATCACCACCATCATCATCACCACCATCATCACCACCACCATCATCACCACCATCATCATCACCACCATCATCACCACCATAATCATCACCACCAGCATCACCACCATCATCATCACCACCACCATCATCACCATCATCACCATCATCAACACCACCATCATCACCAACATCACCATCATCATCACCACCATCATCATCACCACCATCATCACCACCACCATCATCATCACCACCATCATCATCACCACCATCATTATCACCACCATCATCATCACCACCATCATCATCACCACCACCATCATCACCACCACCATCATCACCACCATAATCATCACCACCATCACCATCATCACCATCACCATCATCACCATCATCACCACCATCATCACCACCATCATCACCATCATCACCATCATCATCACCACCATCACCATCACCACCATAATCATCACCACCATCATCACCACCATCATCATCACCACCATCATCATCACCACCATCATCATCACCACCACCATCATCATCACCACCAACATCATCACCACCATCATCACCACCATCAACATCATCATCAACATCATTACCACCATCATCACCATCACCATCATTACCACCATCATCACCATCACCAT
>NC_066531.1:17689116-17704116 GCF_024679095.1 Eriocheir sinensis | reverse complement strand
ACGTGAAGAACCAAAATTCGAAATGAGCTTTTTTATTAGGAGCTCTTGGATGCTTTTAATGTTATAAACTATTAAAATAAAATAAAATAAGATGACGATTTTTTGTTATTTATCGTATTAAGCAATTGTTATTGAATAAAAAATAGAAATATAAATGTTAATGAGAACCCATCGTGGACGGTGATTGGCTGGCGTCACGATTATGCTCCGGCCGGGGCTCCGGCCCTTCATCAAGCCTTAAGCCCCGCCCCCTTGTTGCAGCACGACGGCAACTTCCTTGGCACGACGTTTTATCGCACTTGTTTGGTGTTTTTTTCCACATTTTTTTGGCATGGTGTCGTGTGCTGTAGCTACCTGTGTATTCAGATGGAAAAACAAGAAGAAATATATAAGCTTTCATTCATTTCCAAAGACCAAAAAACTAAGAAAAAAATGGATAGAAGCGTGCAAAAGGAAAGACCTAAATAAATACAATGACATAAAGGAAACCCACATGATCTGCTCAATGCATTTTAGTGCTGCGTGTTTTCATTTTCATACAACATATGAAACCATAAAACTATCAGTATTACCACACTCCTGCCCAACACTAAACCTGCCAGGACTGCAGCGCACCATTAAGAACTTCATTTCTTATGAGGAACACATAGAGTGAGTATTAATATTATTAATCAAAACATACAGCTACCATGACTGGGTACAGATCCATCCACTGTACTATAAGCTGGAGATGTTTGCTGAATAAAGCGTCAATCATATCATGGTCATATAGCGACAAGGTGATTTTAATTGAAGGTTGCAATGATATTGAGCACCCCACACCATTATTATTATTATTATTATTATTATTATTATTATTATTATTATTATTGGCATAGCTGGGTCATGTTATATCAATGAAATACACTAGGGGACACTCGATAGCAAAAAGTTAAAAGATAGTTTAGTCACCGCAAAAAGAGAGCAACTGGAGTTAAAAAAAAACTTACTTATTCGATAGGTAACTCTCCGAAATTATTGTTTAACGCTAAAACGTGAACATAAATTGTATCTTTATACATAAATTACCGGTGATTTTAGTGAACCTGTGCCAATTGAAATCACTGAGTAAAAATACTAAATATATATGAAGTGCATGTTCTATTAAATCAGAAGATTTCCCTTGTGTTGAAACTTAAACTGAAAGATCAAAAGAGAATTAAAGATATATGTATGTAAATTCATTTACCTACTATATCAGAGGAATGGATTCCTAGTTTTAAAGGAGTTAGAAGAAGAGAACTGCGTTGATGAAATGTCGGGATCGAGATGTGAAAAATGTTTTTAAATAAACAGTGGATTAGAGGATAGGGAGACGAAAGAAATGTCCCAGATGTCATAATGTGAATCATGGGAAATAATTTTGTTGAATAGAATGGAGCACGTGCTACATGATCAGATTTACGGGCACTTAATGCAACAAGTGAATGAGATGAAGGAAATATTATAATTATATCTACTTAGTTTAGAATTATACTAAAACTGTGTTAATTGCTTGCATTACTGACAAATAATTAAAGTATATTGAAGGGAAAGAAAATGTATTCTTAACAGTACAGTTTTTATTTAGATAAAATTAACACGAAAAAAAAACAAGAAATTAAAATCTTCATCTTATTTCAGAAAACTGGCACCAATACAGGAATGGCTCAATAGACTTGCACAATTAAGGGACCATCCTGGCACTGATATCGGGCCAAGCTGCAGCTCTCACGCCACCGAGCACCATCCTGGCACTCATGTCGGGCCAAGCTGCAGCTCTCACGCCACCGAGCACCATCCTGGCACTGATGTCGGGCCAAGCTGCAGCTCTCACGCCACCGAGCACCATCATGGCACTGATGTCGGGCCAAGCTGCAGCTCTCACGCCACCGAGCACCACCCTGGCACTGATGTCGGGCCAAGCTGCAGCTCTCACGCCACCGAGCACCATCCTGGCACTGATGTCGGGCCAAGCTGCAGCTCTCACGCCACCGAGCACCACCCTGGCACTGATGCCGGGCCAAGCTGCAGCTCACGCCACCGAGCACCACCCTGGCACTGATGTCGGGCTGCTGCAGCTCTCACGCCACCGAGCACCACCCTGGCACTGATGTCGGGCCAAGCTGCAGCTCTCACGCCACCGAGCACCACCCTGGCACTGATGCCGGGCCAAGCTGCAGCTCTCACGCCACCGAGCACCATCCTGGCACTGATGTCGGGCAAAGCTGCAGCTCACGCCACCGAGCACCATCCTGGCACTGATGTCGGGCCAAGCTGCAGCTCTCACGCCACCGAGCACCATCCTGGCACTGATGTCGGGCCAAGCTGCAGCTCTCACGCCACCGAGCACCACCCTGGCACTGATGCCGGGCCAAGCTGCAGCTCTCACGCCACCGAGCACCACCCTGGCACTGATGTCGGGCCAAGCTGCAGCTCTCACGCCACCGAGCACCACCCTGGCACTGATGTCGGGCCAAGCTGCAGCTCTCACGCCACCGAGCACCACCCTGGCACTGATGCCGGGCCGCTGCAGCTCACGCCACCGAGCACCACCCTGGCACTGATGCCGGGCCAAGCTGCAGCTCACGCCACCGAGCACCATCCTGGCACTGATGTCGGGCCAAGCTGCAGCTCTCACGCCACCGAGCACCACCCTGGCACTGATGCCGGGCCAAGTTTCCTAGCAAAACAGCTGACCACCAACCTTCATGAATCGTAAGTATAGTTTATCAAACAAAAAGATTTGTGAGATCAAATAAGACAATTTTTACCCATCCTGAAAAGCACCCATATTTCATGATTATGAATTTCTTTAATCTGGGTCTCATCTTTACATATCAGAATACTTCTGCAATATGTATAGGTTGTTTACGTTTCCTTTCAGGTCTGGAGATAACTGGAGGAAAAAATACTATAAGAGTAAAAGAACTGTGAAGCGTCTACAAAAGCAACTTCGAAAGGCAAAATCAGTAAATGATAAACAAAATCTTTATTTATCTAGCCTTAACATTTTTCAGAGGCACAGTTAAATAGGTTGCACAATCCTAAATCCAAAAGTTCCTGGGATCAAGCAAGTGTCGCAAAAGCACTTGCGCTTAAATCAATATCTTCCACATCTTATAAATTTGTGACAACTGTTTTGAAACATCCCTGCCATCTCCCTCTTGCCTTAGCCGTTGGGTTAAAATTTTCAAACCCCTCCAGGTATGTTAAGGCAAAGTTTAGATATGTTGCATGCTAAAGGATTGCTCAATGATGAAAAGAGAGGTTGACCATTCTTTCTTTTGATGAAATGTCCATTAAAGCACAATATAGTTATAGTGCATCCTCTGACAGAATATATTCCCCTAGTAACAATGTACAAGTGATTATGGCAAGGGGACTAATTTCTAATTGGAAACAACCTATCTTTTACAATTTTGATATGAATCTAACAAAAGAACATTTGCTTGACATAATTTTGGAGCTTCACAAAATTAATTACACTGTAGTTGCTCTTGTATGCGACCAAGGTGGTAAAAACCAAGCCCTGTACTCAGCCATGCAACTGACAGAAAAAGATTCATGCTTCACTCACCCTGAAATTCTTGGAAGGTAGGTATAGCCTGTTTTGTACTGAATTTATATAAATACTAACGTAATATGGAAATAAAAATTCTATATTCCAGGTATCATCATTAAAATTATGGAATCACGTATTCTCTCTTTCAGCAAAATATGGTTCCTTTTTGACGTGCCTCACGCACTTAAAAACATCAGAAATCACATCCTGGACAAAGGACTGCACCTCCCTGACGGCAGTATCCTGAATAAACAAATTTATCAGAATTTGCTTAATGTGGTTGGCAGTGAATTTTCTGTGTGCCACAAAATTAGTCAGCGACACTTAGATGTAAGTTATTCATTAAAAGTTTATGTATAGTATTTACAATGTAGAATCCAAACCAAAACCAGAAAAGTAAATTATGTGCTAATTGTAACACAACAAAATTAGAATGTCACACACACACACACACACACACACACACACACACACACACACACACACACATACACGAGTTGAATATTACGTATATACTTACAATATCTATTTTGACAGGTGCAAGGCCAAGAAAGACAAAATGTGAGACTTGCTGCAGAGCTGTTAAGCGAGAGTTGTGGAAAGGCCCTTCAGAGATATCTTCCTCAATATCATTCACAGGCTTCATTCATTATAAGCATAGATAAAGCTTTTGACACCCTAAATTCTAGGAAGGTATGGGATGTGAAGGATGAAAGGTGTGGCATGGGATTAAAACTTGAAAAACAAGAAAACGCTCTCAAGTTTCTTGTGGATGAACTTCCAAAATGCAAATTTAGTAATTGCAAAAGGGTACTGCCATGCCAAAAAGCACTGATCCTAGCTGGGAAAGCTGTACCAGAATTATACACATATGTTAGAGACAAGTATGGTATAGATTACATGTTAACAAGCAGACTAAACCAGGATGTTTTGGAAAACTTTTTCTCTCGTGTGCGGCGTATTGGAGGAAATAACCATCCAGACTGTAATGATATTGAAACTAGGATAAAAATTTTGTTGTTAGGAGTAGACATTCCTGCGTCCTTGATGAAGACAACATCTGTGTTTGTAGATGAACATGAGGATGACTCTTACACCACAGCATGCAATATGGGTTTTGAGGCTTCAGAATGTATAATTGAAAATCAGGACCACTATGAAACACAAGAAATATTAGAAGAGATAGCTTGCAATGAAAATTTAACTTGTAAAGAGAGTCTGGCACAACAGCAGGATGCAATGATGCATGTAGCAGGATATTTAGCTTACAGACTGAAAAATTCTCATCCTCAGTTTCTTGAAAACAAGAAAATTGAAAACACTTGGATATCAGATATGGACAAAGGACACTTGGCTTACCCTTCTAAAGAATTACTTGATTTTGTTAAGGATTTTGAAGTTGTGTTTATTTTGTTTCATGGAAAAGAAATTGATGAAAAATGCAAAGTAATAGGAAGATTTTTTGAGGTACTTAAATGTAAATACCCACATTGTGATGATGTGTTTCTAAAGCTGTACAGTAGAACACGGACCTTTATCAGACTAAATTATTTAAAGAAACAATTCAAGAATAAGCAAGTTAATTATAGAAGCAAGCAAAAAAAAAAATACAATATGCAGCCTCCAAAGTTTTCCAAAAATATTTTTTAAACTAACACTCTCACTATATATATATATATATATATATATATATATATATATATATATATATATATATATATAAATATATATATATATATATATATATATATATATATATATATGTTTTTTTCACATACGGATATTTTTTTCAAGCTGTAACACAGTTTCAGTAGTATATATTTTTTTCATACTGATATTTTATTTCAAGCTGTAACACATATTTCACCCTGAATACCTAAGGTGCGGACTTTTAACATTAATCGTCTGAAGGGTACCTTATCGAACGCCTGCTGAAAATCCATGTAGATTACGTCTACTGCCTTACACCTGTCATGCACAGTGAACACCTCGTGAAAGAACTCGAGTAAGTTCGTAAGACAAGAGCGGTTCCGCCGAAAGCCATGTTGAGAATTTTTCAGTAAATTGTTACCCTCTAGATGGCCAGCTAGTTTATCTACAATTATACTATACAGGAGTTTTCCTACCACCGACGTCAGAGAGAGAGAGAGAGAGAGAGAGAGAGAGAGAGAGAGAGAGAGAGAGAGACACACACACACACACACACACACACACACAAAGACAGCTAGACATACAGACAGAGGGAGAAGCAGTAAGGGGGAAGGAAGGGATTAGCGACCTCTCCCAGGGGTCATATGTCAGGTCTGGCCCACTCCATCTGGTCAGTTTCTATATCAGGAAACACCTGCATAAGTAGGTATGTTCTTAATTAGTGTCTTTTCTCTACAAGCTAATTTTTTCTGTTATGTTTTTAAGTTATTTAGCCTTTAAAGAATTACTAGAGAGAGAGAGAGAGAGAGAGAGAAGAGAGGAGAGAGAAGAGAAGCAGTGTTCTATGCACTCGCCACGGAGCCTGCAACAAGGGGGCGTGGCCAAGCCTGGCTAGGCTAAAGAGTTGCCAACGAGTGATTTCCTCCCGCCGCGCATGACTCTACCTCTTCTTTACCTTCCTTGGCCGTAGCGTCCTCGCCCAGGTGATGCCGATAGTTGTGCTCTGAGAAAGTTGCCCCCTTGGTTGCCCCTATGCCAGACTGCCAGTGTGTGTGGGAGACTCCTTGGTGTTGCTGTGGCGTAAGTGAGAGTGGAGAGACCCATGGAGTCCTAGGGTTGCCATACGTCCGGATTTACCCGGACACATCCGGAAATCAGATAACGAAATCTGCGTCCGGGGGGATTTTTTAAAATCCCACAAATGTCCGGAATTTCACCTTCTATCATTACTAAATGTTAAAAAATAACATTTATTAGATTTCCTTGTGTTGAAATGATGGGAGAGAGAGAGAGAGAGAGAGGGGGGGGGGCGGGTCACCGAGTCCGAGTGGCAGCTGCTTTGGTTTGGTTGCGGTCAAGACTCTGACGTGTACGGGTCCTGTATGAAGACGGTGCTCGCAGCCTTCCCAACACCGCCTCACTTGACGTCGCGCTTGCGCCCCAGTCTTTCACCAGCTCTGATAGGGGTCAGTTTGGATTACTGTTTGCGGCCTTGTGACCTCGTCATTACAACTATTACTTGTTCTTGTCGAGATGCCCAAACGAAAGTGTAAATTCACTGCAGAGATGCAGAACAAACTCCCGTGCTTCAGAAAAGGCAGGGATGAGTGGGAAGCAGAGTGTTTGGTGTGTAAACCAGGAACATTTGTCTTACTGGCACATAAAGGCATTACTGACTTACAGTCACATATGAGCTCTGAGAAACATAAGAGAGCAGTGCAAGAAGAAGGTTCATCAATGAAGATGACACATTATTTTGTAAAACCAGGAAGTGAAGCTGAAGATGTTAGTACTGCAGAAGATGCTTATGCATTTCACACTGTCAAACATCACGGTAGTTTCTTATCCATGGATTGTTCATCTGTTTTGGTAAAAATAACTTTTCCTGATTCTGAGGTGGCAAGAAAGTTTTCTAGTGCTCGAACAAAGACAGCAGCTATTATAAAAGCTGTGCTTGCACCTCATTCTGTTGATGTTGCCCTAAAAAGCCTAACAGAAAATGAAGTAGTATACTGTGGAATTGCTACAGATGGTAGTAATCACGATGCATTAAAGCTGTTTCCTGTAATTATTCAGTACTTTGACTGGAAGAATGGTGGTTTACAGTCAAAACTGATTGAGTTTAAGAACACCCCAAATGAGACTGCAGACACTATTGCCAAATATGTGAAAGAAACCCTAGATAAACATGGGCTTACTAAAAAGTGTGTGGCATTTACAGGTGACAACTGCAATACAATGTTTGGAGGACTCAAGCGTAATGAAGACGGGAATAATGTGTTTGCAAATCTGAAGAAGATGTTGGAAAAGTCATTGATTGGAGTAGGTTGCCCAGCACATATTCTGAATAATTGTGTTCATCATGGAGCAGAAAGAATGGATATTGATATTGAAAATATCATCAATAAGATTTATCAGTATTTTCATATCTACAGTTCGCTCTGAAAAACTAAAGGAGTATTGTGAATTTGCTGAGGTTGAGTACAGGAAACTTCTCTCTCATAGTAAGAGTCGTTGGCTGTCACTATTTCCTGGCATCACAAGGCTGATACAGATGTTTCCTGCTCTTAAGTCCTTCTTTCTGTCACAAGAGCAACCACCAACAGTAATAAAAAAATTCTTTGAAAATGAAATGAGTGAGATTTACCTCTGGCACATGCACTCTTTAATGGCTGTATTTCACACACACATTCAAACAATTGAAAAGGAAAGTAACTCTGTTGTAGAGGTGCTGACAAATTTGGAGTCTGTGTGTAAAGTACTTGCAGAAAGAAAGACCCAGCATTTCATGTCTTTAAAAGTTAAAGGACTAATTGCTCAGAAGCGCACAGAAGGAAAAGAAGATGAGTGTAACAGGTTCTGTGTTGAAGTAGTTAACCTGTACAACAGATGCTCAGAGTACTTAGGTAAGTGGATGAAACCACTGGAAGAGTTCTCTTGTTTCAAGTGGATGGTCTTGAGTGAAGTACCAAACTGGACTGATGTGGAACCTTGTGTTGTGTACTTGATAGACAAGGGAGTAGAGCTTGATGATGTAAAGTGCTTTGACCAAGTTTGTAACCTGAGGCAGTTTGTAGAAAGGAACAAGGATGATGAAGACTTCAGTAAATTACCAGTACATAAGAAATGGACCAGGTACTTTGAAGCATCAAAAAATATTGAATGCCACTCAGAACTGCTCAGAATTGCACAATTCTTTTTTGCTGTAACATCCCACAATGCTAATGTGGAGCGAGTCTTTTCGCTGATGCAAAGTCAGTGGACGAAGGAAAGGAACAAGCTGAGTGTTGATACAATGAAAGGTATTCTGACTCTACAGTACAACTACCGAGAGACCTCTTGCGTTGACTTCTTCAACTTTTTAAAGTCCAACAAGGAACTACTAAAAAAAATAAGATCTACAGGAAAATATGCATCGGCACATCAAGCAACACACGCAGTAGTTGAAGAAGAAGAAGAGTTAGAAGACAGCAAATAAGCTTATGCGGAAAACGAAAGCCAAATACATATATTCAATTGTGTAGCATACAGTGACATATTAGAAAATATAGAAGGAAGGGAAAGTGTGGAAGAAATATTAAACCAAAATAATCTGAAAACTGTGGCTGAGAAAAACAGAAGAATCATACAAAGAAGAGAATTAATAATAAAAATAAGAAGATAAAAACAAGGAACACAAAGCAAATACACAAAAACACATACATTGGAAAATAGACACAAACACATACAGACTGACAAATACACATAAAGAACTATAGCGCAAACACATACACACACGAACACAAAAAAAAAAAAAAAAAAAAACAAGGAAGAACCATTATCATGTTTGAAAGATACAATTGAGAAAAATTAAGTTGCCATTGGTCGCAATATTGACTCATGGATAGGAGAATTAAATTAAGGCGCCAACAACAAGAACACTAAGTGGAGAAACAGAATTCAAGATTATCAGCCATATGCAAAGGTAAATAAGTTAAGTTTCCTTTAATTAATTTACATGTTTTCTAGTATCATATCAGGACCATAATCAGGTGTTAGTGAAGGTGTCCGGAATTTTGATAGTTCATGGCAACCCTACCATGGACAAAAAAGTGAGACCAAAAAGTGCCTGTTGAGGTTGTTACCCTCCTATTTATTCCTGTGCCTTGACATTGTGTAATACAGTTACAGTAGTGCTGCGGCTTTGTCTAGCCATAAGGTGTCTACTGTAATGGTGAAGGAGACCGCTGGTAAACTGTACAACGGCTGCGGTGGCTGTGAACTTTAGAGTAAGAATGGAAAAGTCAGGTGCCAGTAGGGGATCCAGGGGGGGAGGCACCTGGTCACGTGCCCCCCTCAAAATGACAATAATTTTAACTCTTGAACACAGAAAGAGGCTGGAATGGGAAGAAATCAGTGTTTATGTTTCTAGATCCGCCGCTGTCAGGTGCCATTCCCCACCACATCTAAATTTACCTTTTACCTACCTAAGTGATTAACCTTAAGAGCAACACCACCATCTATTTTCATATTTTTAGGCTTCCTACAGCCTAAAAAGTTGTCGTTTTGAGGTAATACGGACTTATTTGGTACGGGAAAGACAAATTAGTGATACTTGGGTGCGGGGGTAGAGGAGGGCGCGACCCACCCCCGTTAATCTAGTTTAGGTTAATAATAATAATAATAATAATAATAATAATAATAATAATATTATTATTATTATTATTATTATTATTATTATTAATAATATTTATTCTGTAAGGATAAAAGTTACATGATAATGACAGTTGAGTGGATAATCCTTGAATTGTGCAGCCCATATGAAGTCTTAAAAACCATATACCTGCATTAAGGACCAGGAACCCATATATCACTAATTTGTCTTTCCCGTACCGAAAACGGCCATATTATTTCAAAACGTCAGCTCTGTAGACTGTAGGAAGCCTAAAAAAATGAAAATAGATGGTGTTCTTAAAATTTACATAAGTTGTACATAGTATGATACCTTTGACCTCTCTATCCAAACATCTTACACTCCCTCCTAACTCATCTGTATATTCCAGGCATCTTATCGGGTACTGCCTCTGCCAACACTGATCCTGGGACTCAATGTCAGAAGAGGCCCCTCCAGGAATTACATGCATTGCCTAGTAAAGAAGGTAAGCAGGCCATTCATGATCAGTAACTGAGAATAATAATGTGTGTATTCATGTCACTCAGATCATGGCAAAGGCTGTTAGCCTTTCATGATTGAATTATCTTTGGTTAATGTGCTAAACTATACCTGATGGGTTATGCTAACTAATCTATATCACCTATATTTCAGGCATCTTATCAAGTACTGCCTCTCCAAACCATGATCCTTGGGCTCCTTGTCAGCAGAGGTGTCTCCAAGAAGTAACTGCACTCCCCAATAAGGAAGGTAAGCAGATCGTTCAAGGCATCTAAGATATGATAAAATCTCATTTGAAGTTTGTCTTTGTAAATGTACAACAAAGTATCACATACTTGTTTAATGACCAGCTCTGGTAGAGTATAAGGGAATAGAAGGGAATATGTTGAAAATAGGTCGTGTAGTGATTCAAAGATGGAAGTACTCTTCTGAATGGTGAGAATAATGAGGAGGTAGAGATTTCATGCTGGAATATGGAGAGAGAATATAAGAGAGTGAAGGAACATCATGATGTAAACAGGAAGGTGGTAAGGAAGACTAGGTAAACTGTAATTGCGAACATTTCCAGGATACAGTGGTATAACTATAGATGAATGTAAGTTGTAGATGCGCTGATGAAAGTGTACCAAAAGTGTATGGATGATGTAATCTCTCCGATAATGTTCTTTAGAAAAAGTTTTTCATTATTGTTCATTAATATTACTGTATGTCAGACAGGGTTGGCAATGATTAAATCAAATTGATTTAATCAAGTGATTAAATCATTGATTTTTTTACTAAAAAAAATCATGATTTTTTTTATTTTTTTTATTTTTTACCAAAAGTATTCCACAAGTTAAATGATGTGCTCCAAGGATGGTAAAAAAAAATTAAAAAATCACTTGATTTTTTTTAATTATTTTGACTAAAAGTATTCCATAAGTTAAATGATGTGCTCCAAGGATGGTAAAAAATATAAAAAATCATTTGATTTTTTATTAAAAAAAAAAAATCAAATAAATAAAAAAAACTATTTTTTTTTTTTTAAATCAAAAAAATCACCAACCCTGATGTCAGACAGTGTTACGAGAACTAATTCATGTTATCTATATTTCAGCCATCGCAGCTGGCACTGCTTCTACCAACCCTTGTCTTTGGGCTCCTTGTCAGAAGAGGTCCCTCCAAGAATTAACTGCATTGCCCAGTGAGGAAGGTAGGTTTGCCAAACATTATTGGTAACCTAAAAACAAAGTTAATGTGATATTGTACGTAGTGTACATTAGTCAGTGCACTGTTATGCTCAGCAATTTAACTGTACGTACTTCTGTTGTGTACTGTAGTCAGTGCACTGTTGCTGCTTATGTACCAATTGTTATTACTGTACTGTGTGTGTGGGGGAGGGTTAGGCATGATCTTAATTTTTCTTGCTGTTCCTTTAAAAGACTATAGCAGTCTTAGGATTATTGCTTATCTCTACTAGCAGGATATGGCCAAACATTATTACTAGCTATATGTATGACAGTGTTATGATAATTAATTCATGTCATCTATATTGCAGCCATCGTAGCTGGCACTGCTTCTATCAACCCTGGTCAGAAGAGGTCCCTCCAAGAATTAACTGCATTGCCCCGTGAGGAAGGTAAGTATGTCAAACATTATTGGTAACTTAAAAACAAAGTTAATGCGATATTATACGTAGTGTACATAAGTCAGTCCACTCTTGTGCCCAACAAATTAAAGGTAAATACTTCTGTTGTGTACTGTAGTCAGTGCACTGTTGCTGGCATTTATAATTGTCATGTACGTATGTACCAATTGTTTATTACTGGATGTGTGTGTGTGTGTGTGTGTGTGTGTGTGTGTGTGTGTGTGTGTGTGTGTGTGTGTGTGTGTGGCATGATCTTCCTTTTTCTTTTTTTTACTACTACTTATAGCAGCTGTAGCATTATATTGTATTATCTTCACTACTTCTAATATGGCCATGGTATATACATACACAAACATTATTACAAACGTTATTGGTAACTTACAAACAAAGTTAATGTGATATTATACGTAGTGTACATAAGTCAGTCCACTCTTGTGCCCAACAAATTAAAGGTAAATACTTCTGTTGTGTACTGTAGTCAGTGCACTGTTGCTGGCATTTATAATTGTCATGTACGTATGTACCAATTGTTTATTACTGTACTGTGAGAGTGGTGTACTGACTCTTTGTCAGAATGAGGGTTGGGGTCCTCTACTTCCCATAGCCATTTCTGTCTTTCTCTTGTTCTGTATCTCTACTCTTGACGGTGGCGCAAGGCTGGGGACCAGCCCATTCTTATCTGCCTTTTATAGTCCCACTTGTGGCACATGACCAGTGATAATGCTGGGCACATGTGCCATGGCCATCCCCTTACGGGGAGCTCCCATTTGGGAGCAGGGGTCGGAATATGGATGTGTGTGTGTGTGTGTGTGTGTGTGTGTGTGTGTGTGTGTAATAGGGTTGGGCATGATCTTCCTTTTTCTTACCGTTACTTTAAAGCACTGTAGCAGTCTATTATTATTGCTTATTATCTTCACTAGCAGAAAATGGTCATTGTCTATACATACAAACATTATTACTATATGGCTGACAGTGTTATGATAAGTAATTCATGTCACCTGTATTGCAGCCATCGTAGCTGGCACTGCTTCTACCAGCTCTGGTCTTTTGGCTCCTTGTCAGAAGAGGTCCCTCCAAGAATTAACTGGATTGCCCAGTGAGGAAGGTAAGTTTGTCAAACGTTATTGGTAACCTAAAAAACAAAGTTAAAGTGATATTTTACGCAGTCTACATAAGTCAGTGCACTGTTGTGCTCAACAAATTCAATGTAAATGCTTCTGTTGTGTACTGTAGTCAGTGCACTGTTGCTGGTCATGTACCAATTGTTTATTACTGTACTGTGTGTGGGGGGGGGCATGATCTTCCTTTTTACTAATGGACTGAGGATTTTATATGGCATTTCCGTCTTTAAAGTTTAATGTTAGAGTTCACTACTACTCTAACTTTGGTTATGCCTTGGAAACTGGGAAGTTTCTGTAAAGTCTGAGGGGTGGGGAAAGGCACAATTTTTCGTTTAACTGGCCCCCTTTATACCATGTTCCTAGGGTACCCTATTAATATCATTATATGAAGTACAATATTTGTAAGCGATTTTATCACTAAAGTCTTTATCTATACTGCAGGCAATTCGACTACCGGTAGTGATACTTCAAACAGGCATACTTGCCACAAAAGACCACGCCTGGACTCAAAGACTGTGAAAGAGCTTCAACTCCAAAAACAACAACTGCAGCATCAACTAGAAGATGTGACAAGGGAAAGAGACATTATTCAACTTGAAAACATTAGTTTGGAAAAAGAAAACAATGCATGCAAAGAGGAATTAGAAAATCTTAAAACAGCTTTAACTAAAATGTTTTCCCCTTCCCAGATTACCTCTTTAATGCAAAACAAACCTGTCAAAAGCTGGGAAAAAGAAGACATTGCCTCTGCCATCTCTCTGAAATGTGTAAGCTCAAAAGCCTATAAGTACTTGAGGGAAAAGCTATCCTTTCCATTGCCCTCTCTTTCCACACTATACCGTTGGATGTCAAAGCTTAATGTAGAACCGGGAGTGTTGTATCCAGTTTTCCAGCTTCTGCGGGATAGAGCCACATCAATGGATGCATATCAACGTCTGTGTGTTTTATCTTTTGATGAGACAAGTGTTTCTAAGGAATGGACTTATGACAGAGCGAATGACACTGTATATTCACCCAAACGCTATGTCCAGTATGCGATGATCAGGGGCTTGACTTCAGCATGGAAGCAGTTGATATATTATAACTTCGATACTGATATGAAGAAAGATATATTAATTGATATTATTCAGAATGTTGAAGCTGCTGGATTCTTAGTTGTTGCCATGGTCAGTGATATGGGTCCTTGTAATATGAGGTTATGGAAAGATCTTGATGTAAGTGTTAATAACACATCATTTACAAATCCAGCAGCATCTGACCGTCTGGTTTATGTATTTGCTGATGCACCTCACCTGCTCAAGCTGATTCGAAATAATTTCTTGGACTATGGTTTTAAACTGAATGAAAAGATCATTACTAGCAGCTGTGTTCGTGAGGTCATCAGCAGGAGTGTTAAAGATTTAAAGACAACCTTCAAACTCTCTTCCAAGCTTGTCAATGTTGAATGTGGCACACGGATGAATGTCAGTCTTGCTGCTAAACTGCTTTCAGAAACCACAGCAAAGGCACTGGAGTATTTTGGAGAAAGAGGCTTACTGAGTAGTACCAACTGGAAAGACACAAGCCAGTTCATTTCCTTGGCAGATGAATGGTTTGATGTTTTCAATTCAAAAACAAAAGACCGTGACTCAAAAAAATCAAGACATGCTTTTGGTCTTTATTTAGAACATCAGAAAGCAGTTGTAAATAACATGATAAATACTGTCAAAGCAATGAAAGTTTGTGGAAAGCAATACCTATTCCCGTTTCAGAAAGGAATGGTTATTTCTTGTAAGTCTTTGCTAGCTTTGTATGCATTTCTGAATGAAAAATTTAAAGTGAAGTATGTGCTGACATACAGATTAAATCAGGATGTTTTGGAGCATTT
>NC_066531.1:17609116-17684116 GCF_024679095.1 Eriocheir sinensis | reverse complement strand
GCCAGGTGTTCCTGCTCTATTGAAATATCAGTTCAAATTAAAGAAACAAAAATATACAAACATTCATCTACACTTTCGTCAATAATATTATATAACCTTCAAAATATCATAACATTACCCTATTTAGCCAATTCTGTTGCCACTACACATACACAGACAGATGCACAGACACACACACACTCATGTACATTTCAGTATTTCTCTGTCACAATGTAATTTCCATAACATCTGCCAGGTGTTCCTGCTCCATTGAAACATCAATTCAAATTAAAGAAACAAAAATATACAAACATTCATCTACACTATCGTCAATAGCATAGCTGGGCACGATAACAGAAAACCGTATTCCCATTAACCGATAACTGATAATGGAAAACCTTATCCGTGATAACCGATATTAATCCACAATGCCGATACTAGCTACCGATAAGTCCGATAGGCGAAAACGATACTATATTGATATTTCAAATAAAAAAATAGATGAATTCAATTTTTCATTATCTGTATTTTACAAAATTTACAAAACCTGAAAATCACACGTTGACACGTACATATGGACAGTAATACTAAAAACGCCTGGACCGGTGTTGTGTTATTTATCATCCCCACTGTCAAAAGTTTTTATTTTTTTATTTTTTTAACAGCTAGAGACAGTTCAAGGGCGTAAAAAAAAAAAAAAAAGACCCGCTACTCACTGCTCCAGAACAGAGGTTAAAGGAGTGTCCAAAATCAGACGTCAATTTCGGGAGGAGAGGTGTCCTGATACTCTGCTCTTGAAAGAATTCAAGTCGTAGGCAGGAGGGAATACAGATGAAGGAAGATTGTTCCAGAGTTTACCGGCGTGAGGGATGAAAGAGTGAAGATGCTGGTTAACTCTTGCATAAGGGGTTTGGACAGTATAGGGATGAGCATGAGTAGAATGTCGCGTGCAGCGGGGCCGCGGGAGGAGGGGAGGCATGCAGTTAGCAGTTCAGAAGAGCAGTCAGCATGAAACTATCGATAGAAGATAGAAAGAGAGGCAACATGGCGGTGGAATTTGAGAGGTAGAAGACTATCAGTATGAGGAGAGCTGATGAGACGAACAGCCTTTGATTCCACACCGTCAAGGAGAGCTGTGTGAGTGGACCCCACCCACACATGAGATGCATACTCCATACGAGGGCGGACAAGGCCCCTGTAAATGGACAGCAACTGAGCGGGGGAGAAGAACTGGCGGAGACGGTACAGAACGCCCAGCCTCGAGGAAGCTGATTTAGTAAGAGATGAGATATGAAGTTTCCAGTTGAGATTTTGAGTTAAGGATAGACCGAGGATGTTTAGTGTTGAGGAAGGTGATACCTGAGTGTTGTCAAAGAATAGGGGATAGTTGTTTGGAAGATTGTGTCGAGTGGATAGGTGGAGAAACTGTGTTTTTGAGGCGTTGAAGGACACCAGGTTCCTCTTGCCCCAATCGGAAATAATAGTAAGGTCTGAAGCTAAGCGTTCTGCAGCCTCCAGCCTTGAGTCGTTAAGTTCCTGTAGGGTGGGTCTTCTATTAAAAGAAGTTGAGTAATGTAGAGTGGAATCATCGGCGTAGGAATGGATAGGACAGTTCGTTTTGGAAAGATCATCAGTGAACAACAGAAAGAGAGTGGGAGATGGGACAGAACCCTGTGGGACACCACTGTTAATAGGTTTGGTGATAAAGGTACAGAGAGAAGGATAGAAACCGTAGGAGGGTAGTTTGGAAAGCAAAGGTTTGTGCCAGACCCTATCAAAAGCTTTTGATATGTCTAGCGCAATAGCAAAGGTTTCACCGAAACGGCTAAGAGAGGATGACCAAAAGTCAGTTAAGAAGGCTAGGAGATCACCAGTAGAACGCCCCTTGCGGAACCCATACTGGCGATCAGATAGAAGGTCACAAGTGGAAAGATGCTTTTGAATCTTCCGGTTAAGGATTGATTCAAAAGCTTTAGATAGACAAGAAAGTAAAGCTATAGGACGGTAGTTTGAGGGATTGGAACGGTCACCCTTCTTAGGCACAGGCTGTATGAAGGCATACTTCCAGCATGAAGGAAAGGTAGATGTTGACAGGCAGAGGCGAAAGAGTTTGACCAGGCAGGGTGACAGCACGGAGGCACAGTTTTTAAGGACAATAGGAGGCACTCCATCAGGTCCATAAGCCTTCTGAGGATTGAGGCCAGAGAGGGCATAGAAAACATCATTTTGAAGAATCTTTATAACAGGCATAAAGGAGTCAGAGGGGGGATGAGTAGGAGGAATATGCCCAGAATCGTCCAGAGTGGAGTTTTTAGAAAAAGTTTGAGCGAAGAGTTCAGCCTTAGAGATAGATGAGACGGCAGTGTTCCCGTCAGGACTGAGGAGTGGAGGGAAAGATGAAGAAGTGAAGTTGGAGATGTTTTTGGGTAGATGCCAGAAGTCACGGGAAGAGTTAGAGAAAGCAAGGTTTTGGCATTTTCTATTAATGAAAGAGTTTTTGGTTAGTCGGAGAATAGATATGGCACGTTTCCGGGCAGAAATGTAAAGTTCATAATTAGCATTAGTTTGAAGGCTCTGGTACCTTTTGTGAGCTGCCTCTCTATCACTGACAGCACGAGAACAAGCGTGATTAAATCAAGGCTTTTTAGCGTGAGGAGTAGAGAAAGAACGTGGAATGTATGCCTCCATTCCAGAGACAATCACCTCTGTGATGCGCTGAGCACACACAGAGGGGTCTCTCTCCTGGAAACAATAATCATTCCACGGGAAATCGGAAAAGTACATCCTCAGATCGTCCCACCGAGCTGAAGCAAAATGCCAGAAGCATCGCCTCTTCGGTGGGTCCAGAGGGTGTACAGGAGCAATAGGACAGGATGCAGAAATAAGATTGTGATCGGAGGAGCTCAACGGAGAGAACAGTTTGACAGAATAAGCAGAAGGGTTTGAGGTAAGGAAAAGGTCTAGAATGTTGGGCCGGTCTCCAAGACGGTCGGGAATACGTGTAGGGTGCTGGACCAACTGCTCTAGGTCGTTGAGGATAGCAAAGTTGTAGGCTTGTTCACCAGGAGGTCAGTGAAAGAGGATGAAAGCCAAAGCTGGTGGTGAACATAAAAAATCTCCTAGGATGGAGATTTCAGCGAAGGGAGAGTGGGTCAGGATGTGCTCCACTTCAGAGTTCAAATAGTCAAAGAATTTTACATAGTTAGTAGAGTTAGGTGAGAGATAAACAGCACAGATGTATTTGGTAATAGAATGACAATGAAGTCTTAGCCAGATGGTAGAAAATTCAGAAGAGTCAAGGTCGTGGACACGAGAGCAAGTGATGTCGTTGCGCACGTAGGCGCAACATCCAGCTTTGGATTGAAATTTAGGATAGAGATAGTAGGAGGGAACAGAGTAGAGATTGCTGTCAGTAGGCTCAGAAACCTGTGTTTCGGTGAGGAAGAGAAGGTGAGGTTTAGAGGAAGAGAGATGATGTTCCACAGAATGAAAATTAGAACGAAGACCGCGAATGTTGCAGAAACTGAGAAGAAAGAGGTTCGAGTAGTTATCAAGACACCTCTTGGGTCGGCAGCCAGAAGGGGAGTCCTCCCTGGGGGAATTTGTTGCCCCCCCCCCAGGCGGGGACTCCGAGGCTTGATGTAGGTGCGCCATTTTGAAATTTGAACTTTGGGAAAAGGTGTATATGTTGTGTGAATGTAGTGTGGTGTGGATAGAGAGAGGATCTGTCTTTAGAGAGCATGCTGAACTACTCTCCGGTGTTGGTGAGACAATAGGGAAACGGTTAGTGAGGACATGGGAAGGGTCTTTGGAGGGCTTCAGCTCCCTTCTCACCTCCCATATATACCTCACCGGGAGTGGCTTGCGCCCGTTCGGTAGGTGTCTTCCTACCTACACCAGCTTTTGTAAACAAAAGCTGGCGCTTTTGTTTACAAACACTGGTCTCTCGTGAACTGGGCATGCTCAGACCAGCAAGTGCAGACCTGTACAGTCTCACAAAGCTTTTTAACCGTAATTAAGAGTTGCTGAAAGGGTGAATCAAACATACGTACAGGACCACTACCACCATCCCTGCTGTTTCTAGAACGACACTCTGTACGAGTTGTATTTATATGTACAGAGTGTCGTTCTAGAAACAGCGAGGATGGTGGTACTGAATGTCTGATTCAGCCTTCTAGCAACTACTCTTAATGTGTTAAAAAGCTTTGCAAGACTGTACAGGGCTACGGTTACTGGTTTGAACAGGCATAGTTCAAGAGAAACCAGTGTTTGTAAACTGACAATGGGACACCAAATAACAGAACACCGGGTGCCTTCAATACCATGGCATGCCCACAAACGAATATGGAATATCAAATTTGAGGCAGTGAATAATCATTTTTTGGGCAAAGTTAAATGATTTATCTCTTTGATATATTGATTTTTGAGTCTAACAAAAAAAATAACCTAGTGTTTTAATGTTGATGATCAAAGTATGAAATCTCTTCACCGAAGATGTTTCATACCCCGAAGTTTTTTCATACAACACCGGGCGCCCGGGCCACGCCTGCGCAGTTGGGAGGAGACAACGTTTTTTTTCTGAGGCGGAAAAAAATAGCGATTATCGCTAGTTTGGTTACAGAAGTAACGAAGATACCGATATATATTTAAATAAGTAGCGGATGGCCGATAACCCGATTTTGTTATCAGCGATAAAGTATCGCGATAACGCCCAGCAATGCTCAATAGTATCACATAACCTTCAAAATGCCATACTATATATCATTAACCAATATAGCCAATTCTGCTGCCACTTTGAACACACACACACACACACACACACACACACACACACACACACACACACACACACACACACACACACACATGTACATTTCAGTATTTCTCTGTCACAATGTCATTACATAACATCTGCCATGTGTTCCTGCTCTATTGAAACATCAATTCAAATTAAAGAAAGAAAAATATACAAAGATGAATATTCACTATCGTCAATAGTATTATATAACCTTCAAAACGTCATCATATTACCCTATCACACACACACACACACACACACACACACACACACACACACACACACACACACTTGTCACAATCTTATTTGCATATCTTCTCCTTCTGCCATGGTACTGCTCCTTCTCCATTGAAGTATTCCATGAAGATATCCCTCACTCTTTTTGCTTCTTCACAGCATCTTCTGTTGTGGCCTCTCTCGAGTTCTGCAATCCGCAAAACTTCCTGCATTCTCATTTCATCATCTAGCACAATATCAGGTGCCTCATGCCTCGTGTTGTTGTTATTACGACGTAAAAAGTTATGTAGAACACAGGAGGCCATCACGACAGAATCAATATTTTCAGGTTTGAGATTTATCGGAGAATCAAAGATACGAAATTTTGAACACAAAATGCCAAATGTATTTTCAACAACACGTCGAGCACGAGGCAACCGATAGTTGAAAATTTTGCTTTCCTCGTTTAGTTCTCTTTGGGTGTATGGCTTGAGAAAATTTTCTCTAAGTGCAAAAGCCTCGTCCCCAACAAAGACATATGGTAATGGTGTAGGAAAGGGAAGAACAACATCAGCAGGTGGTATTTGTAAGGAATTATTGTTTAACCTCTCACCAAACTTTGTATTTTCAATCACTCCTCCATCTGATATTCTTCCATTGGTTCCAAAGTCACACATTATAAATTCATATTTTGCATTAACCACTGCCAGAAGAACTAAACTATAAAATTCCTTATAATTGAAGAAAAACGATCCAGCATCATGGGGAGGAGTGATTTTAACATGTTTGCCATCCACTGCACCGAGACAATGAGGAAAATGCCACAGCTGCTGGTAGTCCTTTGCTATGTTGAGCCATTCCTCTTCTGACTCAGGGAACTGAGGATAAAAACTATCATAATTAGATTCTAGTAATGAACGTATACTACAATAACAGTAAAATTCCAACACTATAGGAAGTAAAACAAAGGATCGAACTGCAATTTGTTTTCCTAGGTAGAGTCGGGTGGGGTGATTTAAGACAGGATAACACTTAATTCATTGCTGCACAAAAATTACAACATAACTAATTCATATTGGAGGACAGGTATAACCACATCATTCCTCAATACCACAGGTTTTACATACAGCAGTAGGCATTTAAATACTTTTGAACCACACCCCACAGGGAGGGGTGAGTTTTAAGTCCATTGTTGGCAGTTTAAACCACATTTTAAAACAATCAATAAAACCATTATTTAAACCAATCAATAATATCATGACTTAACCAATCAATAAAACTATGATTTAACTCAATCAATAAAAACTGTGTGTTTTTGTGTGTATCTTTGTTAGTTTCATCAGTATTGTAGTTCAACATAAAGACGGAAAACACAATCATGATAATTTTTCTATACACTATTGAGTATGTTACTGTAATAAAGTAGGTTCAGTATACAGCATGTTATAGACTCGCTTAACATGAGCATATGGTATAAGTACGGGATATAGCCAGGAAAACTCTCTCTCTCTCTCTCTCTCTCTCTCTCTCTCTCTCTCTCTCTCTCTCTCTCTCTCTCTCTCTCTCTCTCTCTCTCTCTCTCTCTCTCTCTCTCACACACACACACACACACACACACACAACATATTGTAGCATGCAACAGTAAAATTAGAACAGGTCTTTTATGTTTCACTACTCTTTAACATTGTAATTAAAAAGCATGTTATATATATATATATATATATATATATATATATATATATATATATATATATATATATATATATATATATATATATATATATATATATATATATATATATATATATATATATATATATATATATATATATATATATATATATATATATATATATATATATATATATATATATAAAAATAATATATATATATATATATATATATATATATATATATATATATATATATATATATATATATATATATATATATAACCAACTGGTTTAAACACAAAAAAACATGGTTAAAACATTCAACCATTGTTTTTTGCCAACACTGGTTGAAATGCACTTGGGGGTGAGTTGAGATTGTCTTAACTCACCCCTTAAAGGGATTATAATGTAGGGATGAACTGCTACAAAGCCTGCGCACTAACTAAACTGTTTGACAAAAAATATTAATTTTGTCACATGTATGCAGCAAGGACACCTTCAGGACAAAAATACAAATTGAAACTAGCCTTGCAAACAAACACAACGGTTTCTGCCAAAAATATAAACTGAAACTGACCTTGCAAACCAACAAAACTGTTCCTTGGACTCAAAACAGATATTGTAGCTACTGTCAATTACAGTAGCTGGTTGTAAGACAATAAAATACATAAGTGGTAGCTAACTTAGCTACCACTAGGTACCTATCAGACAAACCAAATACAATAGCTAACAAGATTGTGACTTCAGGTCATATGCTTTGAATGAAGTAAATGCTTCATCAATTCCTTCAACTTTGAAAAGCACCATGCCTTTCAGTTTAATAGGCCCACAAAATAAATTCAGTGGTAACCATCCTGTAATCTCTGAAAGCACACACTTATAGGTAGCTAACCAAGCTGGGTAGTATAGAGACAGCACATTTCTACACTCATAACTAGATTTTGACATGAATGAAGAATATATATGCACACATATTAATTTTTTGACAGCTGTTTCAATTCATCCCAACATAATTCACAACTGAGGTGACGAGCCATTTTTTAAAGGGCTGGCAATGAAGGGCCTGCTGTAAATGTGAACTTTTAAAAATGATTGAAAATAAAGTACATGTCTAACATATTACACCCCAAATATTAAACTTTCAGATCAATAAATTAATTCATGAGAGCATAATGAGTGAATTACCGGTATATATTCTTTTGGCAGGAAAATTTTACTGTGACAATATCAACACCCTTTGTTTTTTGTTGATATGAGCCATTAATTGTCATATTTATGACATACCCAGGGGCGTATAAGCTAGAGATTTGGGGGCCCAAAGCTGGATGTTGCGCCTACGTGCGCAACGACATCACTTGCTCTCGTGCCCACGACCTTGACTCTTCTGAATTTTCTTCTATCTGCTAGGGCCATTGTTATCTATTTACTAAATATGTATATTTCTCTCCTCTAACCTCTCACTACAACAGCACACTTTTTGTGGGGCTCCCAAATGTACCACTTAGGGGCGCTCCTTTGTTGGGGGCTCTGGGGGCGCCTTCAACTAGCTCCTCCCTCCAGCCCTCAGCTACGCCTCTGGGCCCCGTAGCTATAGGGATCTGAGGGCTTGGCTCCTTGTGGGACCTCCTCACACTTCTACAAAATTACTGAAGATGGCAACAAAGGGGGCTCTCAACTGGATCATTTGGGGGGCCCCTTTTTGTGGGAGGCCTAGGGGCGCCTTCAAATTTGCACCCCTCTTTAGCAACACCACTGATTATACCCTTAATGTTATATATTTGAAGGCAGAGACTAGCTGTGGCTACTGCTTGAGCTCTATACAAAATCAAAATACAGCCTCAAATGGTTTAAATGACCACCGTCTCAACTCACCCGGCCCATGCTGCAGTTTCTCAACCCACCGCACCGGGGTGCTGTGGCGCACCCGCCTCTTGTTTATCTATGAATTGAATACGTATCATTCCCATTATAGCTCGATAGTATCATTCCTTTGCTATTATTAAATTGGGACCCTTCTTGATTTTGCTCGGGGGGACCCCTTTGAATATGACGTTTTGTACAAAATGCTTTTTATAGTTTTGGCAAGGAAGCGAAAAATGAGGATGTACCTCCTCCCATCCTGTCACCTGCTGAGTGTCATAGGGTACGAAAAAGATACCTCCTCTCAGTGCAATCAGCTGATATAGTAAGTGTCAAAATGTGTGGTGTGTGGCGCGACTACTTCTACAATGTTCAATTTTTAATCTCTCTCTCTCTCTCTCTCTCTCTCTCTCTCTCTCTCTCTCTCTCTCTCTCTCTCTCTCTCTCTCTAGATAAATGACGGTGACGCACCATCATCAAACAGGTCGTCTTCAGCCCAGAGTGAGGACCTGAGTGAGGACCAAGAAACAGCCACTCTAGGCCACGTACGGAAGCGGGTGAAGAGTGAACCCAGTAGTGGAGCCAAGAATAAAGCTGCAAAAGTTTTGTGGCTCACTGAAAAAAGATTGACAGACACTCGTCAAGAAGATGGGTTTGATGCTTTTGAGAAAGTAATTGCAAATAAACTCCGTGTAACGGGCTTGTCGGGGGGCGTTTAAAGGGCGTTGATTAAGACTTCAGCTTCCTTAAGGTGAATATATTCGTAGCCTTTGTACAGGAACGTCGGAGCGAGAGTGACTGTCGTTGTGTGTCAGTCGGACTCTCGTGAAGGAGTGACGAGTTACAGGTTGGAAAATAATTGTTACAATTGGTCACGTACGTCAAGGTGACCTCTGCGCACCATCGGAGTGCGAAGTATACAAAACTGAGACGGTAAACACTGACGGACGACATTCCTATAAGGTGGCGTGATCTATCTGTCGTGGGTTTTTTCCATTGACAATTGTATGCCTAATTCGTGGTGATATTAAATAATAATAATAATAATAATAATAATAATAATACATTGATATCCTACTATAACACTGCTCGGTCACCTACCAGTGATCGCGACCTCGCGATATACAAAAATCTAAATAGCAGTCTAGTTACCATGAACATACATAGTGGGAGTTTGTCAAGCAGACTGCCTATGTCACAATTACATTAAAACACTGGCCATGTAAGAACATATGTGAAGTTATAATATAAATAGTGAGAGATAAACACAACGTGTGTGACATGAAACATAAGAAATCTCTCAAAAGATAAATATAAGGACATGTATAAGAAGCTATCAACTGGCATAGTTACAGACAATGAAACGTTGATCTAGCTCCTAAAAAAATACAGTAGTGAAACATACAGTAGTGAAACATAGTACAATGTTAAGTATAGGAGCAGCCAGGTTTCTGTCCCCTGACTTGTCTGAGAAAAGGAAAAACTACCTTGCCAGTGGCCTCCCTGCATCCAGTCGCCGTGTCTGCACAACCAAATAATCGTGCAGGACAGAGTTCCTCCTAATAAGGTAGCACATGACGACGAGACTGACGAACATCAGAAACATTGGTACAAAAAATCCAGGGTACAGGTAGGGGAGATGCAAATAATCAGGCAGCGTTTCCTCCAGGGTTTCCGCAAACTCTGTTTTGTTTGCGAAAGACAATGAATTAAGGGAATTAGTCACATACGAGATGCTGGAGAAGTGAATGTCATCGAGAGACCGTAGAGGAAACACTCGATGGGAAATATTGGCCGTGAAAACCAGACGGATCCGGGACGGGTACGTTGTTATGTTAGTGGAGCGGATATAGCATGCTTCCGCTATGGCATAGTGACCAGTAACCCGTTGATAAGTGGTACCCTCCGGGCAGATGACCGATACATAGAATGACTGAGGGAAATAAAAATAATGCAGACCCTGAAAGTTCTTATGGAAAACAGGCGTTGGTGTTAGCTGCTTGTAAGGGCACAGGGAAAGAGCGTCAGACGCGTTCACGCGGGTGAGGGCGATCTCGCATACCCCTCCCCGAACTGGTAGGAAGGCAAAGAGAGACGCAGAGCAATAGAATCGCCCGAAGACCGTCTCCTTGAAATACTGCAAGAGTGAGTAGCTACCCGTTGAATACAGAGCGAAATCCTTCGCGATTAGAACAAGAAACGGGGACGTGTCCAGGGCTAACACACTGTCCTTAGCTGAAAAAGGGAACGGGACAATTTCGTGTGCCTCAAAAACGTCCGCCGTCGGAAATGGAACATGAATGATTATGGCATCGGGGGTGAGGCTGGACTCAAGGGGTAAAAATATTGACTCATGTCTGGGGTGAATAAAGGTGTTAGGCTATAATTTTGATACCCGATATGGACAGTCGTTCTCAAATCATGTAAAGGGAACAAGGCAGGTGTGACTCTACCGTGAGCTGCATCAACCATGTTGCTAATAACCTGCTGATTTGCCGTTGCGACGGAGTTAATGACGTTTTCCAATACATGCAAGGCCTGATCTAGGAGGAGAAACTGATTCACCTGGTCGATCTGTTTGACAACTATGTTGATAACCTCTACCATCTTATTTGTCTGCTCTAGCAGTTCCTCAATGTTAGTATGCAACCGCGCAAGTTTTCTACAATTGGCGTTGATCACCCTGCGATTTCGGGCAGCAAAGGAAAGTACATGAGCGTAGTGGTCCCGCAAATCGCGAACGTCCTCGTCGGTAGCCGTACCGAAAAGGAACTTTGAGGCGGACCCAACGATGTTGAGCAACCCCCTCTTTACCCGAGAGTGAACTGAGTGAAAACTATAATCCATGTCTACCTCATCAACTTTTCCCCGTAAGAACAGAATCCTATCCTCCAGTAGTTGAAAAAGAGTCAGAGAGTTGGTACTAGAAGGTGCCTTTGATTCCCTAGTCTTGGTAGCCCGTATGGCGTCTGCCATGCCGAGTAGTTTTTCTGAGACTATCCTGATTGTGTCAGTTGTGTTGGTCAAGGAAGTATATGGATATTTTACGAGGAGCACATCTTCTATGAGGAAGACCTCTCCTATGTGTGCCGTGAGGGCACCAGGCTTCAGGTGGATGGGTGTCGTTGCAAGCAGGGAGCCGAGGGACAACAAGATGATCAGAAAACGCAACATCATGATCTGAAAGTGGTGGGAATGAAGTATTTAAACCCGTGGTCTCAAGTTATAGCTATGGGTGTTGGGATTATCTTGTTGAACATTTGACTCTAAGGGGGAATTACCAATATCAAGGTCCAAAGGTGAGGGAATTACTTTCAGACGATCACTGTGAACTTTTAGACTGACTCCACTATTCGACTCGAGAACCTCGAACCGATTTCCCCTGACATTCCGAACAACTCGGTAAGGACCCACAAATTTAGCCCCCAGTTTCGAACTCCTTTCCGCTTGCCTAATCATGACTGTGTCACCCTCTTTTAATTTCACCGGGACGGCCTGTTTGTGTTGTTTTGACATCATTTCGACCTTCGTAGCTTTTAACGTACACCTAACTTCTGAGTGTATCTTGGAAAACATATGCATCTGCTGTTGTGCGTACCTGTCATTGTTGTAGAGAGGTTGTTGTGGGATTGTTAGGAGGTCGAACGGAAGACGTTTCTCCGCCCCATATAAGACGTAGTAGGGAGACTTCCCCGTAGAATCGTTTACCGACGTAATTATGGAAGCGGCTATATGCGATAGCCAATCCTCCCAGTTATCGTGGAGATCGTTCACGATAGGCCTGAGGACCTGTAAGATTTTCCTATTAGCCCTCTCCGCCAACCCATTAGCAGCTGGGTGGTAAGCTGTGATGAAGGATTGCGTGATGTTAAACTGAGCGCATATTTCGCTCAATACTGAGTTCCTAAACTCGATGCCATTGTCACTCAAAAGAATTCGAGGAGACGAATGTGGACACAACACGTGGGTCACGAGGGCATGGGCCACGCGTGTGGCTGTCTTGTCATTGAGAGGCGCTAGAACTAGAAACCTAGAGAACTGGTCGACGCACACCAATAAGTAGCGCGAACCATGTTGGCTCTGGGGGAGCTGTAATAAGTCTATATTAACAACATCCCATGGCGCCTCTGGTACTGGGTATTGCAACATAGGTGCTGGCCCTTTGACGGACCCCTTGTGCTTAGCACAAACGACGCAATGTGCGACATGTTTTTCTACATCAACCCGTAATGTGGGCCAGTAGAATTTTCGTCTGGTGACAGATAGCGTCTTGTCTCTTCCTGGGTGACCCGCAATGGGTGTGTTATGGACCAGCTTAAGCGTCACGGGGACGTATTTGTCTGGGATGACCAGTTGTTCTATAGGTACCGGTTTGGTTGGCCATGACCTACAAAGGAGGTTGTCGTCTGATAGGAAGAATTGTGAAAAGGGAACTGGCAATTCAGGAAGGTTTGATTCGTCTCCCGACTCGAGGGCGTAAATTAACCTCTTCCACACTGGGTGGTCTCGCTGAGCAGTGTGTAGCTCAGGTGAAGTGAAGTTGTGGATGACCTCTGGGGTGGTAATCGCGCCTATCGGAATATTCCGAGATAAGGCATCTGCGACCACATTTGTTTTCCCGGTGATATATTTTATCTCCGGATTGTATGCTTGGATCGTTAAGAACCATCTTGCCAGACGACCGTGTAGGTTTTTTCCCTTGAAAAGATCAGTTATGGCCGCGTGGTCCGTATACACCACAATTATGTACCCCATCACTATGTCACGAAAATGCTTCAGAGCCCACACAATGGCAAGAGCCTCTAGGTGGGTAACATAATAGTTCTTTTCCGGAGCTGTAAGTACTCGACTGGCGAACGCTATCACATGCTTTTTGCCGTACTTATCTGTTTGCATAAGAGCGGCTCCTAGTCCACTAGCCGAAGCGTCGGTACAAAGCTGAAAGGGGTTCTTAAAATCCTCAAAGCTCGTTTGTTGAGCTGGGAGCCACTGAAATGGTACGTCCTTCTTTAATAGATGGTTCAGGGGACTCGCGCGTGCTGCGAAGTCCTTTATGAAAGGCCTGTAATAACCTGCGACACCTAAGAAAGACCGTACCTTGTCCGCAGACGTTGCCTGAGGGAACTCGGCAATAGCTTTTATTTTGTCGTCCACTGTGTGGATGCCGAATTCGTCCACGACATGCCCCAAGAACTTGATCCGAGGCTTTAAAAATCCACATTTGGTGATTTTGAGCTTTAATCCGACCTCTTGAAGTCTGTGTAGGACTGCTTTTAGTGTTTCCATGTGTGCATGCACGTCTTTACTTGCTATGATGATGTCGTCTAAATACACATAGACAGAGTTGCCCAGCAAGTCACCAAAAATACTGTTCATTGTCCTTTGGAAGGTCAAGGGAGCTCCTTTGAGCCCGAACGGCATCCTCGTCCACTCATAGTGGCCATGAGGCGTGCTGAAAGCCGTTATTTCACGTGACTCGGGGGCCATGGGCAGTTGCCAGTAGCCACTGACCAGATCAAGACTCGTAAAGACTTTATTTCCTCTACCGAGACACATCAGAAGATCTCTAAGAACGGGAAGGGGAAAATGATCATCCACGCGGTGTTCACACGCCGGAAATCAATCACAGGACGATAAGAACCGTCTTTCTTTGGAACCAGAAACAAGGGTGAATTCCACGGGGAATTCGATTCTTTGATGACACCTTGTTCTAACATTTCAGAGATAAGTTGTTGCACGACCTCCCTCTGACTGTGGGGGAGCTTGTACGCATTGATATATACAGGATTTGTATTGGGTTTTAACTTAATGTGGTGTTCAGCACACTGCGTAACTCCAAGCGGCTCGCCTGGTAGAGCAAGCGCCCCCCTATAATGTTCCAGGAGCTGGACTAAGGTTGGCTTAATTTCGGAATAGTGTGCAACTTTTAGGAATGCCTCTAAATTAGCTGTGTCTTGTTCGGGAGAAGCCTGACACGCCGAGGTTATGCCTGAGACTTGGGCTGAAGGGTATTCAGCTGGTTCCCGGACGACATTTATCCCATACACTAGACACTGGCATAATCTAACACCGTGTCTTAAGGATACAGGGGATCCAGACGTGTTTATTACCAATGCCTCTGCAAAACCTCCCTCCTTGACTGTCGCAAGAGTTACCTCCACCGTCACGCGGTGTATGTGAGGAGCTCCGTCGATACACACATCACTGCCCGTCGGAGGGGCGTTAGGCAAACGGATTTTAACAAGTTTTGCAGCACGATCCGGAACTATATGAGGACCTTCTACGACTGCCGTTACTGTCCGCCACAAGTCTGCAATGTTTTCGTGTGGTTTGACCGTAAGAGGTGACACTTGGGCGGTGGCAGTCCCTGAGTCTGTGGTGGGTTGGTCATTTTCCCCCTCTGAGGGTGGGATTACAGGTGACAGAGGCGATGGATTTACCATCCCCTGTATGCGTCGGCCTTGATACACGATCGCGTTGCTTTCAGGGTTTATGGTTATGTGCAGGTCTTTCATGGCGTTTAATCCTAAGATCCCATCCACAGGTAAGGCAAACCTGCTAGAGACATAAAAGAAATCTCGAAAGGGACATACTTTTTCATGTAAGGTGACTGTTAGTGGTACTCACCCAAAGATTCCCAAAGTGGTGCCCGTCACGCCTACCACATTCAGGTCGTTCTCTTGGAGCGGCCAATTTTCCCCACTCGCCTGTCGTGTCAGTGACCTGTAAGCGGAGTCGGAGATGACATTGACTGTGGCACCTGTGTCAACCGCTAAGGTGAGTGAAATTTTGCCCACCTTGCAAGGGAGGGCAATTATGCTTGTCCGTCCCAAGGCGGCAATGACGGAGTCAAGTTGCTCCCAATTAGTATTGTCCTGAAGGGACACTTGGATGTACGCCTCGGGGCTGTCACGAAGTCATGTCTTTTTATTCTGAGAAGAGGAGTGTGGTTTACTGTCCGTTGAGGACTTGTACCTCTGTTCCTCCTTGGCCTTTTGTATTGCAGAATAACTGTCTGAATCATGAAAACAATTCCCGTGGATAAGGCAAAAGGCAGCCTTCCGCTGATGGTTTGGCCTAGGGTTCCTGTGTGATGAATGATGCCCGCCCCTGTAACCTCCTGATCTCCTATCTGAGCCCTGTCTTGAATGTGTTGATTCCCTACGTTTCGCGAAGCAAGAATGTTCAGAATGTCCTGATTGCTCGCAAAAACTACAGGTGAGAGATACCTTACTTTGAGCCTGCAATGCGGCGGCTGTTGCGATGAAAAACGTTTACATGCAGAAAGACTTATTAATCAAATTCTTTTCAAAGCAGAATTGGGTACCTTGAGTTCTGCTAGTAACATTGTAGATATTCCAAGCTCTGTCCCAAGATTTACCTTATCCTATCCATCACAGACATATAATAGTAATTCATTCAATATATAACTGTATGTAACTAAACTCTCTCTCTCTCTCTCTCTCTCTCTCTCTCTCTCTCTCTCTCTCTCTCTCTCTCTCTCTCCACGGGCCACCCATTTATCGTACTATAACTACAGTGATATTTTTTTTTTCGGAATACGTTGTTTTCTTGAAGTATATATAGGATTAATTATGTATACATTGATCAATATTGATCCGTACTTATATACATATGCATGCCTGCAAATACATATCTATTTTCTTTCATATATATTTCACAATTAATTTCTTCATAGATTAAGTTTTGACTTTCAGATAGGAAGGACTGCACCCTTCACTTGAGGTAAAGGAAATCAATCTTCTTGAGTTAGCGAGGAATAACTTAGTAAATGAAAATGGTTCATTAATTGAAAACAATTAAACTTTATGACTGACTTGGATATGACGATTCTAAATATATAAATAAACAAACAAGCAAAATATATATATATATATATATATATATATATATATATATATATATATATATATATATATATTTTTTTTTTTTCTTACCTTCATGTAGTCTTTATGAAGTACACTCCAAATAGTCTTGCATGTTTCTGGTATTATGTACACCAGAGCTAGAGATGAAATTGCCACGCTGAACTTAAGGTCTGCATATTTGCGGCCTGTTGCAAGGTACCTCAACGTAGCTGTGTCTTTCAAAGGGTGTGATGGCTGCTCTTAGGTGAGTGTCTTTCCTCTGGATGCAGGGGGTCACCATATGCAGGAGCTCGAGGAAGGTTCTCTCGTCCATCCGCAAATAGTTGAATCATTCACTTGATTCAAGCCTGAGTTCTTCCAGTTGGGATACACGGGAAAACTTTTCTTTTTTCTGTAGCCACTCCTTCACCCAAATTTTTCTTTTCCTATTTCTCTTGCGAACAAGGAGACTGGCACAAAGCATTGCGCCTGCAGCCAGGAACACGTCGCTGACCGGCTCCATGTTGTTGTTGTTGTTGTCGCTGTGGCGGTGGGGCTCAGAATGACGGCTGCCGCCCGGTATTCCGTGAGGCCGCCTCACAGTGTGCATGCTTCATCCGGCCGACGAGGCTTCGCCCACTTTCGGCCGCCGGACAGGCCGCATCGCATACTGTGTGTCCGTCTAAAGAAACTAGTAGGCTATTATGAATTGAAATTAATTACAAAGCTATTATTTTGCATTTGAGAATACTTAGCGATTCGTTTGCATTTATGAAACTAGGCTATTACTTTGCATTTACGAAAACCAAGTTATTATTATGCAGTAGGCTATTATTTTGCAGTAACTTTTTTTCTTAAGATAAATTAATCTCTCTCTCTCTCTCTCTCTCTCTCTCTCTCTCTCTCTCTCTCTCTCTCTCTCTCTCTCCAGAATGCACACTGACGACCAAAGCCAAGCAAGTATTTAGCTTATGGAATACAAAAAATCTTGTACAGGGCGTGCACTCGTGGAAACAAGAGCATTCATAATATATTTTTTAAAGAAACATAATCGTCGTGCAGTTGATGCTCTCAGTTTCGTAAGAAAAATCCTTAAATAATATATCTCTAACACCCTCACACACTCTTTGGTCCTTGCACACACCCACACACACACATACGTTACATATAACTCGAATGTAGCTCTGCTGGATAGTTCCCGTCTTTCGCTAGCGGCGTCCGAAACATTTTGGAAACCGTGTCAACACTTGTGTCCCTGGACTGTACGTACGAAACACTTCCCAAAGAGGAACGTATATATATATATATATATATATATATATATATATATATATATATATATATATATATATATATATATATATATATGATTTTCACATAAAGATATATATATTTTATTACGTCGAAGCCTCTTGTACCGGTAGACTTTTTTGAGGAGCCTGGTGGTCGGCCCGAGCCCGTCCTGGGGCAGCCAAGTGTTTATAATGGCGTCGTCTTTTCTGGGCAGGCTAATAGTTTAATTCTTCTATATACTTTCGAATATTTTTTTCTTGTAATAGAGGGCAATGATTCACTGGTGCCTGACCTGCGCATCTCTTAGCCATTTCAATGAACCTTTCTCAGTTGCGCTAGACATCAAAAACTTTCGATAGAATCTTGCACAACGCTTTGCTTTGTAAACTGCCCTCTTTCGGATTCTATCCCTCTCCCTGTTCCTTTATCTCCAGTTTACTTTCCAGCCGTTCTATCTCTGCTGTTGTAGACGGTCACTGTTCTTCCCAAACCTATCAACAGTGGTGTTCCAAAGGGCTCTGTCCCATCACAAACTCTCTTCCTGTTATTCATCAATGATCTTCTTTCTATAACAAACTGTCCTTTCTACTCATACGCTGATGACTCCACTCTGCATTATTCAACTTCTTTCAACAGCAGACCCTCTCAACAGGAATTACATGACTCCAGACTGGAGGCTGCAGATCGCTTAACCTCTTACCTTGCTATCATTTCCGATTGGGGTATAAGGAACCTTGTGTCCTTCAATGCTTCTTAAACCTAATTTCTCCCCATATCAACTCGACTCAATCTTTCAAATACCTATCCCCTATTCTTCGACAACACAAAGCTGTCACCCTTTTCAACACAAAGGCCCGTACCAAGAGTCACGAAGGTTTAGCGACGAAGATCGAAGGGAAGGACGGTGCGCACCTATAGTCACTAGCATTTTTGGAACGAAGGTCTGCGGGAGAGACGGCAACGGCAACGTCTAACCCGTGTCTTCCCTCATACCTTCGAGGAAAAAATGTGTTTACTTTCCAAATTTAGCGTGGCAAATAGTTGCGGTTCAGTTAAAACAACCTGAGAAAATATTTTCCCTAATTGGAAAGTCGTATATTATAGTTGCAGCGGATATGTTTGTCTTGTTTACAACAACAACACGCGCCTTCAAAGCACAGAGAAACCAGCCAGCAGGCGGGAACCTTCGTGGCTCATATTCCCCATCGATCTATGGTTTTTCAAATTCTTTCTCATTTCAGTTAAGACATTTGGCTCTGAAAGTGCAAACACAGGGTATCTTAATAATTTACTGCATGTAAATAACGATTAGTAATCGAACAAAAACATGAAATACTAAATAATAACTTGAATGCGATGCTTGGCTATTACGAATATTAGGCTCCCCATGTTTTTTTGTACATGCAACATCAAAAGTCCTCATGTATAGACACTTGCAGAGTCGTATGTCACTTTATATCCCTTAATGATATGAAATATGAGTATCTGAAAGGCTAAAGATCGTCCGAGTATGATCAAACTATACTGTTTGTTATAGAAGTTGTTTCTTCGTGTTCTTGTATGGTATATAATCGATGCAAATCTTCTGTTTGCGGTTCATTTGCGATGGTTTGATGATTTGTTTGTATACACAAACATTCAAATGATCTTCACGCAATTACAAACTCACAATTCGCAGGTGCCACACATACGTTCATGAGTGGACAGGCGGAATGAAACGGACAATATATGGCTGCAATAGCACCATGGTTGTATTATACTTACATGGATAGCACTGTGTGTTTGTATGTGTGTGCTTGCATTAGATCTGGTAGGTGAAAAGAAGGTTGCAGTGTGTGTATGTGCATTTACCTTCCGAGCGACTTGTGGTAAGGATTGAAGGTACGGTCTAAGGCCATGACTACATTGTCGAAGGGAAGGTACGCGGCTCGACGTTCACGACTCTTGATACGGCCCTAAAGATCCTCGGTTTATCCTTAATTCAAACACTTAACCGGAAACTTCACGTCTCCTCTCTCACTAAATCAGCTACCTCAAGGTTGGGCGTTCTGCATCGTCTCCGCCATTTCTTCTCCCCCGCACATTTGCTATCCATATACAGGGGCCTTGTCCACCCTCGTATGGAGTATCCATCTAACGTGAGGGGGGCTTCCACTCACACACCTCTCTTGGACAGAGTGGAGTCTAAGGCTACTCATCTCATCAGCTCTCCTCCTCTTAATAATAGTCTTCTACCTCTTGAATTCCGCCGCCATGTTGCCTTTTTTTCTATCTTCTATCAATATTTTAACGGTGGCTGCTCTTCTGAACTTGCTAACTGCATGCCTCCCCCCCTCCCTGGGCCTCGCCGCACACGATTCTCTACTCAAGGTCATCCCTTTACTGTCCAAATCCCTTTACTTTAGTAGGTAGGAAGACACCTACCGAACGGGCGTGAGCTACTCCCGGTGAGGATATATGGGAAGCGAGGAGGGTGCTGAAGCCCTTCAAAGACCCTTCCCATGTCCTCACTAACCGTTTCCCTTTTGTCTCATCAACACCAGAGAGCAGTTCAGCATGCTCTCTAAAGACAGTTCCTCTCTCTTTCTACACCACACTACATTCACAAAACACACACACCTTTTCCCAAAATTCAAAATTCAACATGGCGAAAAAATAACTGCCTCGGAGTCCCCGCCTCGGGGGGGGACCATAAATTCCCCCAGGGAGGACTCCCCTACCTTGCCGACTTGAGAGGTGTCCTGATAACTCCTCCAACCTTCTCCTTATCAATTTCTGCAACATTCGCTATCTCCGTTCTAATTTTCATTCTGTGGAACACCATCTCTCCTCATCTAAACCTCACCTTCTCTTCCTCACCGAAACACAGGTTTCCGACGCTACTGACAGCAACCTCTACTCTGTTCCCTCCTACTATCTCTATCCTAAATTTCAATCCAAAGCTGGATGTTGCGCCTACGTGCGCAACGACATCACTTGCTCTCGTGCCCACGACCTTGACTTCTGAATTTTCCACCATCTGGCTAAGACTTCATTGTCATTCTATTACTAAATACATCTGTGCTGTTTATCTCTCACCTAACTCTACTAACTATGTAAAACTCTTTGACTATTTGAACTCTAAAGTGGAGCACATCTTGACCCCCTCTCCCTTCGCTGAAATCTCCATCTTGGGATATTTCAATGTTCACCACCAGCTTTGGCTTTCATCCTCCTTCACTGACCAGCCTGGTGAACAAGCATACAACTTTGCTCTCCTCATCGACCTAGAGCAGTTGGTTCAGCACCCTACTCGTATTCCCGACCGTCTTGGAGACAGGCCCAACATTCTAGACCTCTTCCTTACCTCTAATCCTTCTGCTTACTCTGTCAAACTGTTCTCTCCGTTGGGCTCCTCCGATCATCACCTTATTTCTGCATCCTGTCCTATCGCTCCTGTACACTCTCTGGACCCACCGAAGAGGCGATGCTTCTGGCATTTTGCTTCAGCTCGGTGGGACGACCTGAGGATGTACTTTTCCGATTTCCCGTGGAATGATTACCGCTTCCAGG
This sequence comes from Eriocheir sinensis, assembly GCF_024679095.1. NCBI lineage: Eukaryota > Metazoa > Arthropoda > Malacostraca > Decapoda > Varunidae > Eriocheir > Eriocheir sinensis. Next base: position 17,662,877 of record NC_066531.1, on the reverse strand, counting down.
ATAGAGACCCCTCTGTGTGTGCTCTGCGCATCACAGAGGTGATTGTCTCTGGAATGGAGGCATACATTCCACGTACTTTCTCTACTCCTCATGCTAAAAAGCCTTGGTTTAATCATGCTTGTTCTTGTGCTATTAAAGATAGAGAGGCAGCTCACAAAAGGTTCCGGAGCCATCGAACTCCCACTAACTTTGATCTATACATTTCAGCCCGGAATCGTTCCAAATCTATTCTCCGACTTACCAAAACTTCTTTCATTAATAAAAAAATGTCAACGCCTTGCTTCTTCTAATTCTTCCCGTGACTTCCGGCATCTAGCCAAAAATAACTCCTCCAATTTCACTTCTTCCTCTTTCCCTCCTCTCCTTAATCCAGACGGCAACACTGCCGTCTCATCTGTCTGTAACGCTGAACTCTTCGCTCAAACTTTCTGTAAGAACTCCACCTTGGACGATTCTGAACATATTCCTCCTACTCATCCCCCCTCTGACTCCTTTATGCCTGTTATTAAGATTCTTCCTAATGATGTTTTCTATGCCCTCTCTGGCCTCAACTTTCAGAAGGCTTATGGACCTGATGGAGTGTCTCCTATTGTCCTTAAAAACTGTGCTTCTGTGCTGACACCCTGCCTGGTCAAACTCTTTCGTCTCTGCCTATCAACATCTATCTTTCCTTCCTGCTGGAAGTATGCCTTTGTACAGCCTGTGCCTAAGAAGGGTGACAGCTCCAATCCCTCAAACTACTGCCCAATAGCTTTACTTTCATGTCTATCTAAAGCTTTTGAATCAATCCTTAACCGCCAGATTCAAAAGCACCTTTACACTTCTAATCTTCTATCTGATCGCCAGTATGGGTTCCGCAAGGGGCGTTCTACTGGCGATCTTCTTGCTCTCTTAACTGACTCTTGGTCATCCTCTCTTAGCCGTTTCGGTGAAACTTTCTCTGTTGCGCTAGACATATCGAAAGCCTTCGATAGAGTCTGGCACAAGTCTTTGCTTTCTAAACTGCCCTCTTTCGGATTCTATCCCTCTCTCTGTTCCTTTATCTCCAGTTTCCTTTCCGGCCGTTCTATCTCTGCGGTGGTAGACGGTCACTGCTCTTCCCCTAAACCTATCAACAGTGGCGTTCCACAGGGCTCTGTCCTATCACCCACTCTCTTCCTGTTATTCATCAATGATCTTCTTTCCATAACAAACTGTCCTGTCCACTCATACGCCGACGACTCCACTCTGCATTATTCAACTTCTTTCAGTAGAAGATCCTCTCAATGAGAAGTACACAACTCAAGACTGGAGGCTGCAGAACGCTTAACCTCAGACCTTGCTATCATTTCCGATTGGGGCAGAAGGAACCTTGTTTCCATCAATGCCTCAAAAACTCAATTTCTCCACCTATCAACTCGACACAATCTTCCAAACACTTATCCCCTATTCTTCGACAACACTCAGCTGTCACCTTCAACACTAAACATCCTCGGTCTATCCTTAACTCAAAATCTCAACTGGAAACTTCATATCTCCTCTCTCGGTAAATCGGCTTCCTCGAGGTTGGGCGTTCTGTATCGTCTCCGCCAGTTCTTCTCCCCCGCGCAGTTGCTATCCATATACAGGGGCCTTGTCCGCCCTCGTATGGAGTATGCATCTCACGTGTGGGGGGGCTCCACCCACACAGCTCTTCTGGACAGAGTGGAGACTAAGGCTCTTCGTCTCATCAGCTCTCCTCCTCCTACTGATAGTCTTCTACCTCTTACTGGAAAAGATTATTAGAGACAAACTTGCCAAATTTCTAGAAGACAATAATGTAATCTCCGAGACCCAGCATGGCTTCAGAAACAAGCGCTCATGCCTAACAAATTTATTAGACTTCTTCCAAGGTATATATAATAACTGGGATGCCCACATCCCCAGTGATGTTATATACCTGGACTTTCAGAAAGCCTTCGACAAGGTACCGCACGAGCGACTCCTTAAGAAACTGCACTCGGCGGGGATTGGAGCCAATCTGATCGCGTGGATAAGAGATTGGCTCACCGACAGAAAACAACGAGTACTACTAAACGGACAGCCTTCCGACTGGCTTCCAGTCACTAGTGGAGTGCCTCAAGGGTCAGTGCTGGGACCCATTCTCTTCATCATATATATCAACGACCTCGAATCAGGATTGAAATCAACAATATCGAAATTTGCTGATGACACCAAGGTGGGCGGAAAGGCCCTCACAAAGACCGACTGCAGAAAGACCTCAATCACATTATCGAATGATCAGAAAAATGGCAAATGTTCTTTAATGTTGACAAATGCACAGTCATGCACATTGGGTCCAGAAATAGTAACCACACATACATCATGAATGGGAAACCTCTGCAAGCGATGCAGGAGGAAAAGGATCTTGGAGTCACTATCAGCAGTGACCTGAAACACGCGAATCACTATAAAAAAGCCTACAAAAAAGCCAACACTATGCTCGGGTTCATAGCGAGGAACTTCGAGTGTAAAACGCCAGACGTGATGCTATCCTTGTATAATTCCATGGTAAGACCGCACCTCGAGTATGCAGTACAGTTCTGGTCTCCTAATCACAGAAAGGACATTGATTTATTGGAAAGGATTCAACGACGCGCCACAAAGATGATTCCAACCTTAAGGGCTCAACCGTATGAGGGACGACTCAAGCGACTCAATCTCTTTACATTGGAGAAAAGGCGCCTGCGAGGGGATATGATTCAATTCTTCGAGTATCTGAAAAACTTCAATAACGTCGATTACTCCAAATTCTTTGAACTGCAAACCAACCTAAGAACTAGAAATAAAGGCTTACCCTTTCAGTCGAGTCGATGTAACACAGACATCAGAAGGAGTTTCTTTTCAAACCGAGTCATTTGTCACTGGAACAATCTTCCTTCAGAAGTAGTAAATGCGAATACCATCAACTCCTTCAAATATAGAATCGACCGTCACTTCGCTGCTTCAGGAGTGAACTGAATATTGAGGTACATATTTTCAGACAGATTGCAGCAAGACCTCAACCTATATTCATATAATTCTTCCCCCCAACCTAGATTGCAAGTAGCGTAAGTCAACAATAAAGTACAGCAACAGTTAATGTCCGCATGACAAGTGGAGTGAGGTGTGGGTGCAGTAAGGTGACAGGTTACTGGTGCCGTGCCTAGTACCGCCGGTAAAACGAGGATCAAGCCTCCACCTGTGCCCCTGAAACTACACCTCACCCACCGTGAGTATTGGGGGGGATTCTGGGGCTGCCCTGTGTAGGCCACTCGTCCTCTCCCATTCTCCGTGTATTTCTATGTTCTTGTATCTGTTCCTCAATATCGAGGTGCTTTTCATCTGCTCCTCAATGTCGAGGTGCTTTAATCTGCTCCCCAGGCCCCAAGTGGCTGTCGAGCAGCTTAAATCACCAAAGCGGGCAACCACGTAATGAGCCAATAGGCTTTCTGTTGTCTGCATTTCCATGTTTCCATGTTTCTTAAATTCCGCCGCGATGTTGCCTCTCTTTCTGTCTTCTATCGATATTTCCACGCTGACTGCTCTTCTGAACTTGCTACCTGTATGCCTCCCCCCTTCCCGCGGCCCCGCTGCACAAGACTTTCTACTCATGCTCATCCCTATACTGTCCAAACCCCTTATGCAAGAGTTAACCAGCATCTTCACTCTTTCATCCCTCACGGTAAACTCTGGAACAATCTTCCTTCATCTGTATTTCCTCCTGCCTACGACTTGAACTCTTTCAAGAGGAAGGTATCAGGACACCACTCCTCCCGAAATATATATATCTTTTGGTCTCTCCTCTGGATTCTTTTCATGAGCAGCTAGTAGCGGGCTTTTTTCATTATTGTTTCTTTTTTTTCCCTTGAACTGTATCCTTTGCTGTATATATATATATATATATATATATATATATATATATATATATATATATATATATATATATATATATACATATATATATATATATATATATATATATATATATATATATATATATATATATATATATATATTTTACAAAAAGGAAACAGCTCAAGGGCACAAAAAAGTAAACAATAATAAAAAAAGCCCGCTACTCGCTGCTCCCAAAAATAATCCAAAGAGGTGGCAGAAAGAGAGGTCAATTTCGGGAGGAGAGGTGTCCTGATACCCTCCTCTTGAAAATGTTCAAGTCGTAGGCAGGAGGAAATACAGAAGAAGGAAGATTGTTCCAGAGTTTACCAGCGTAAGGGATGAAGAAGTGAAGATGCTGATTTACTCTTGCATAAGGGGTTTGGACAGTATAGGGATGAGCATGAGTAGAAAGTCGCGTGCAGCGGGGCCGCAGGAGGGGGGGAGGCATGCAGTTAGCAAGTTCAAAAGAGCAATCAGCGTGAAAATATCGATAGAAGATAGAAAGAGAGGCAACATGGCGCCGGAATTTAAGAGGTACAAGACTATCAGTAAGAGGAGGAGAGCTGATGAGACGAAGAGCCTGAGACTCCACTCTGTCCAAGAGAACTTTGTGAGTGGAACACCCCCACACGTGAGATGCATACTCCATACGAGGGCGGAATAGTCCCTTGTTTATGGATAGTAACTATGCGGGGGAGAGGAACTGGCGGAGGCGATACAGAACGCCCAACCTCGAGGAAACTGATTTAGTGAGAGAGGAGATGTGAAGTTTCCTGTTAAGGTTTTGAGTTAAGGGTAGACCGAGTATATATATAAATATATATATATATATATATATATATATATATATATATATATATATATATATATATATATATATATATATATATATATATATATATATATATATATGAACTGTTCATTTTGACAAGTGGATAGGTTTGGTGGGGGGTAAACACAGGGAGGAGTTTAGATTCTTTAATTTCTAACGTTTCGGCTAAGAAGCCATCCTCAGAGAAACTGATACACTGGGTTGAAAACACATTATTTATATCAACATACAAAATTTCTTACTTAGCATCTGCATAGGGTATTGCCTACCTGACGATAGTTTTCCGTTTACCTGACCTGATGGTTAATCTGGCAGTATTATCCGCCCACCTGACGATCCTTTCCGTGTACCTGACCTGAGGACTAATCTAGCGGCATTATCCGCCCACCTGACGAACCCTTCCCTATGGTTAGAGACCTCTCTTGTTGTTATAAGGGCCGCCTCTATAGTCTTTCTCATTCTTTTCTTTAATCCTATCTTAATTTCTTTGGCGGCTTCCCATTTTGGCAGGTGGTTGCAACTATCTATATGTACTACGAGTGAGTTTGACGTCTTGTGTTTTAAAACATCTCTCTTATGTTCGGTTATCCTTTTCCTCAGTCCTCTGCCTGTTTCTCCTATGTATTCTTTCTTACATCCTCTACATGGTGTACTGTATATAACACTGTTATTATTGATGACTTTGGTCTCTTAGGCCTCGTTATTTCACCAATTTTCTCTCCCGTTGATGTCGCTATTTTCAGAAGGATTTTGATAGGCACTTGTTAAGTATTGAAGCATTATCTGAATGCGGTGCACATATATATTTCTCCCTATCATTGTTTGTACAAGGATCTTCATTCTCTCTGTTTCTGGTTGTTATTCTTTTCTCTCGTAGTGCATATAGATAGTTGCAACCACCTGCCAAAATGGGAAGCCGCCAAAGAAATTAAGATAGGATTAAAGAAAAGAATGAGAACGACTATAGAGGCGGCCCTTATAACTGCAAGAGAGGTCTCTAACCATAGGGAAGGGTTCGTCTGTGGGCGGATAATGCCGCTAGATTAGCTCTCAGGTCAGGTACACGGAAAGGATCGTCAGGTGGGCGGATAATACCGCCAGATTAACCATCAGTTCAGGTACACGGAAAGGATCGTCAGGTAGGCAATACCCTATGCAGATGCTAAGTAGGAAATTTTGTATGTTGATATAAATAATGTGTTTTCAACCCAGTGTATCAGTTTCTCTGAGGATGGCTTCTTAGCCGAAACGTTAGAAATTAAAGAATCTAAACTCCTCCCTGTGTTTACCCCCCAACAAATATATATATATATATATATATATATATATATATATATATATATATATATATATATATATATATATATATATATATATATATATATATATCTATATTACGTCTTCGCCTATGGCGCCGGTAGGCCTTCGTAGTGGGGCCTGATGGCCGGCCCCCGCCCGTTGTGGCGTAGGCAATTGTTTATAGTGGCGCTATCTTGCATTGGCTCGTGCTGCCCCTGGAACTCCTTCTTGATTCACTTGGACGGTTTCCTCTAGAGTCCGGGTTGATGGGTGGTTTTCAGGACTGCATGAGTACCCTTAGGCCACTCGGCGGTGACTGAAAATCCCAGGTGGTGGGGTGGGGAATCGAAGCCGCGTCGTCCATCATGCAGTGAATGTGGAGCCCTGCACGCTACAACTCAGCCCCGCCTACCCAGAATATATATATATATATATATATATATATATATATATATATATATATATATATATATATATATATATATATATATATATATATATATATATATATTTACAACAAAGGAGACGGCTCAAGGGCACAAAAAAAGAACAATAATATAAAAAGCCCGCTACTCGCTGTTCCTTTAAAAAAAATCAATAGAGGTGGCCGAAAGAGAGGTCAATTTCGGAAGGAGAGGTGTCCTGATACCTTCCTCCTGAAAGAGTTCAACTCGTAGGCAGGAGGAAATACAGATGAAGGAAGATTGTTCCAGAGTTTACCAGCGTGTGGGATGAAAGAGTGAAGATGCTGGTTAACTCTCGCATAAAGGGTTTTGACACTATCGGGATGAGCATGAGTAGAAACTCGTGTGAAGGGGGCCGCGGGAGGGGGGGAGGCATGCAGTTAGCAAGTTCAGAAGAGTAGTCAGCGTGAAAATAACGATAGAAGATAGAAAAAGAGGAGAAAGGATGAGGAGAGCTGATGAAACGAAGAGCCTTAGCCTCAACTCTGTCCAGAAGAGCTGTGTGAGTGGAGCCCCGCACACGTGAGATGCATACTCCATACGAGGGCGGACAAGGTGCCTGTATATGGATAGGAACTGTGCGGGGAAGAAGAACTGGCGGAGACGATATTGAACGCCCAACCTCGAGGAAACTGATTTAGCGAGAGAGGAGATGTGAAGTTTCCAGATGCGATTTTGAGTTAAGGATGGACCGAGGATATTTAGTGTTGAAGAAGGTGACAGCTGAGTGTTGTCTAAGAATAGGGGATAGGTATTTGGAAAATTGCGTCGAGTTGATAAGTGGAGAAATTGAGTTTATGAGACACTGAAGGACACAAGGTTCCTTCTACCCCAATCGGAAATGATAGCAAGGTCAGAGGTTAAGCGTTCTGCAGCCTCCAGTCTGGAGTCGCGTACTTCCTGTTGGGATATCATTCTATTGAAAAAAGTTGAATAAAGCAGAGTGGAGTCTTCGGCGTATAAGTGAACAGGGCAGTTTGTTATGGAAAAAAAATCATTGATGAATAACAGGAAGAGAGTGGGTGATAGGACAGAGCCCTGTGGAACACCACTGTTGATAGGTTTACGGGAAGAACAGTGACCGCCTACCACCGCAGAGATAGAACGGCGGGAAAGGAAACTGGATGTAAAGGAACAAAGAGAGGGATATAATCCGAAAGAGGGCAGTTTAGTAAGCAATGACTTGTGCCCGACTCTATCGAAGGCTTTCGATATGTCTAGCGCAACTGAGAAAGTTTCACCGAAACGGCAAAGAGAGGATGACCAAAAGTCAGTTAAGAGAGCAAGAGATCGCCAGTAGAACGCCCCTTGCAGAACTCATACTGGCGATTAGATAGAAGGTTAGAAGTGGAAAGGTGCTTTAAATCTTCCGGTTAAGGATTGATTCAAAAGCTTTAGATAAACAGGAAAGTAAAGCTAAAGGGCGGTAGTTTGAGGGATTTGAACGGTCACCCTTCTTAGGCACAGGCTGTACAAAGGCATACTTCCAGCAGGAAGGAAAGGTAGATGTTGATAGGCAGAGACGAAAGAGTTTGACCAGGCAGGGTGTCAGCACGGAAGCACAGTTTTTAAGGACAATGGGAGGCACTCCATCAGGTCAATAAGCCTTCTGAGAGTTGAGGCCAGAGAGGGCATAGAAAACATCATTGGGAAGAATCTTAATAACAGGCATAAAGGAGTCAGAGGGGGGATGAGTAGGAGAAAGATGCCCAGTAGAGTGATGGCCCATGGTTTCCGAAGAGTTCATAGAAAATGAGAAATTTCAACACACAGAAATTAATCTAAATAGGAATGGAGGGACTTGCCTGATGGGCAAGCCTACCATAACTCCCTCTGCGAGGGGGATACCTCTTTGGCCGACTGGTTAAGGAGTGGCTCTCCCGTCTCGCTGGTCGTGGGTTCGATCCCCCGGCGCCGGCAAAACCTATCCTTGTTTGGATTAATTTCTCGTGTTTCGTTACACGCAGAGGTTGTGTTAGAGTATAGTAAAGAGAAAAATTATTGCATCTCATAGCAACTACGAGAGGCAGCGAGGGGAGTTAGAAGCAGGGCACACACAGAGGGGTCTCTCTCCTGGAAGCAGTAATCATTCCACGCGAAATCAGAAAAGTACATCCTCAGGTCGTCCCACCGAGCTGATGCAAAATGCCTGAAGCATCGCCTCTTCGGTGGGTCCAGAGGATGTACAGGAGTGATAGGACAGGATACAGAAATAAGGTTGTGATCGGAGGAGCCCAACGGAGAGAACAGTTTGACAGAGTAAGCAGAAGGATTAGAGGTATGGAAGAGGTCTAGTATGTTCGGCCTGTCTCCAAGACGGTCCGGGATACGTGTTGGGAGCTGAACCAACTACTAAAGATCGTTGAGGAGAGCAAAGTTGTAGGCTTGTTCACCAGGCTGGTCAGTGAAAGAGGATGAAAGCCAAAGCTGGTGGTGAACATTGAAATCTCCTAGGATGGAGATTTAGGCGAAAGAAGAGTGGGTCAAGATGTGCTCCACTTTAGAATTCATATAGTCAAAGAATTTTACATAGTCAGTAGAGTTAGGTGAGAGATAAACAGCACATATGTATTTAGTGATAGAATGACAATGAAGTCTTAGCCAGATGGTGGAAAATTCAGAAGAGTCAAGGTCGTGGGCACGAGAGCAAGTGATGTCATTGCGCACGAAGACGCAACTTCCAGCTTTGGATTGAAATTTAGGGTAGATATAGTAGGAAGGAACATAATAGATATTTCTGTAAGTAGCTTCAGAAACCTGTGTTTCAGTGAAGAAGAGATGGTGAATTTTAGAGGAGGAGATATGGTTTTCCACAGAATGAAAATTAGAACGAAGACCGCGAATGTTGCAGAAATTGAGAAGAGAAAGGCTCGATGAGTTATCAAGGCACCTCAGATCTGCAGCCAGAAGGGGAGTCCTCCCTGGGGAATTTATGGTCCCCCCTAGGCAGGAACTCCGAGGCACTGTTGTTGAACGCTATTTTGAAATTTGAATTTTGGGTAAAGGTGTGTGTGGTGTAGAAAGAGAGAGGAACTGTCCTTAGAGAGCATGCTGAACTGCTCTCTGGTGTTGATGAGACAAAAGGGAAACGGTTAGTGAGGTAATGGAACTGGTATTTGGAGGGCTATAGCACCCTGCTCACTTCCCATATATACCTCACCGGGAGTGGCTTGCGCCCGTTCAGTAGGTGTCTTCCTACCTACATACTCCAGCCAACACATTAAATAATGTAAATACGTATAATAAATAAATAAATAAATAAATAAATAAATATAATATATATATATATATATATATATATATATATATATATATATATATATATATATATATATATATATATATATATTAGGAGTAGGTAGGAAGACACCTACTGAACGGGCGTGAGCTACTCCCGGTGAGGATATATGGGAAGCGAGGAGGGTGCTGAAGCCCTTCAAAGACCCTTCCCATGTCCTCACTAACCGTTTCCCTTTTGTCTCATCAAAACCAGAGAGCAGTTCAGCATGCTCTCTAAAGACAGTTCCTCTCTCTTTCTACATCACACTACATTCACACAACATACTCACCTTTTCCCAAACTTCAAAATTTAAAATGGTGCACAATACCACTGCCTCGGGGAGGGGGAGACTATAAATTCCCCCAGGGAGGACTCCCCTTCTGGATGTCGACTTGAGAGGTGTCCTGATAACTTTTTGAACCTCCTCCTTACCAATTTCTGCAACATTCGCGGTCTTAGTTCTAATTTTCATTCTGTGGAACACCATCTCTCCTCCTCCAAACCTCACCTTCTCTTCCTCACCGAAACACAGGTTTCTGAGGCTACCGACAGCAATCTCTACTCTGTTCCCTCCTACTATCTCTATCCTAAATTTCAATCCTAAGCTGGATGTTGCGCCTACGTGCGCAACGACATCACTTGCTCTCGTGCCCACGACCTTGACTCTTCTGATTTTTCCACCATCTGGCTAAGACTTCATTGTCATTCTATTACTCAATACATCTGTGCTGTTTATCTCTCACCTAACTCTACTAACTATGTAAAATTCTTTGACCATTTGATCTCTAAAGTGGAGCACATCTTGACTCACTCTTCCTTCGCTGAAATCTCCATCTTGGAAGATTTCAATGTTCACCACCAGCTTTGGCATTCATTCTCTTTCACTGACCAGCCTGGTGAACAAACCTTCAACTTTGCTCTCCTCAACGACCTAGAACAGTTGGTTCAGCACCCTACACGTATTCCCGACCGTCTTGGAGACAGGCCCAACATTCTAGACCGCTTCCTTACCTCTAATCCTTCTGCTTACTCTGTCAAACTGTTCTCTCCGTTGGGCTCCTCCGATCATAACCTTATTTCTGTATCCTGTCCTATCGCTCCTGTTCATCCTCTGGACCCGGCGAAGAGGCGATGCTTCTGGCATTTTGCTTCAGCTCGGTGGGACGACCTGAGGATGTACTTTTCCGATTTCCCGTGGAATGATTACTACCTCCAGGAGAGAGACCCCTCTGTGTGTGCCCTGCTTCTAACTCCCCTCTCTGCCTCTCGTAGTTGCTATGAAATGTCATAATTTTTCTCTTCACTATACTCTACCACAACCTCTGCGTGTAACGAAACACGAGAAATTAATCCAAACAAGGATAGGTTTTGCCGGCGCCAGGGATCGAACCCACGACCAGCGAGACGGGAGAGCCACTCCTTAACCAGTCGGCCAAAGAGGTACCCCCCTCGCAAAGGGAGTTATGGGAGGCTCGCCCATCAGGCAAGTGCCCCCATTCCTATTTGGATTAATTTCTGAGTGTTGAGATTTCTCATTTTCTATGAACTCTTCGGAGAGCATGGGCCATCACTCTACCTGTTACCTACTCGAGGTGACACAACATAATCACAGGAAAAGATGCCACCGCCTTGCCACCAGTGAAACGCCAGAATTTACTCTTTTCTACACTCCAACACGTCCACAGCGTGTAACGAAACACACGAGAAATTATTCCAGACAAAGTAAGGTTTGCCGGCGTCGGGGGATCGAACCCGCGACCAGCGAGACTGGAAAGCCACTCTTTAACCAGTCGGCCAATGAGGTACCCCCCGCGCAGAGTGAGTTATGGGAGGCTCGCCCATATGGCAAGTCGCTGCACTACAGTTACATACTATAATTAGGTGTTCCTCTTTTTCTTTCTCCCCAGTGTCCGACAGCTACAGACATTTTTGATAGGATCTTGGAGAGGGCGAGTTCGGCCCCTCAGCCGCTCCTTTGGAACCGTGTTGGTTTCGGCCTTTTAAATATCTCTTTACCACCAGTTCTATTCTGTTCGGAACTTGCCAGATTAAACATTAGTCTTCGTGGAATCTATTGGAAAATTGGTTCAAGCTATACATGCGTCAGGAAAGTATAAAAAATGCGAGAATGGTGTATGCTTATGTTTCGAGTATTTAGCTTGTAATAACTGAATGGTAGAGTGTTTCTCACCAGTTCACATGAAATATGTTATCATAAACACTTGGGATTAATGTCTTGTCGAATATAGGCACAGTGCATCATGATTTATCACGTGAGATTTTAAAGTGTGCAAGTCCTCATTGCAACAGGCAATGACTCAGTTTTAGTTAAAGTAGCTAGCGATCACTGGCAATTTTGGGGATATGGCAACGCTCTCATTACGCTGCGACTCCAGCAACAATGCTTTACTCATAAGTTTGAAAAAAAAGACTTTTCTCAAATTCTTGCTTGCCGACTTCCTAGAGGGAGATGTTTTTTTTTTGTTTGTTTGTTTTGCAGTGAAGAAAACAGCTGAAGGGAAAAAAAGAACAATAGAAAAACAAAAGTCTGCCCTTCTGTCATATAGCCTACTCTTTTCCAGCGATTACGTGAATTTTCTCCAAGTTTCATCATCCAAATGGAGATAATATTATATGGTCGGTATTCTCAGGCGCTGCCGCCCCACACCAACCATTTCCGAGGGCCAAAAAGGAGGTCACTCGGGTTCTAATGAGTTTTTTTAGGTTCATGATACAGAGGAAGGGCCAAACTTCTACCAGGGTCTTAAATCTACCCCTCACGGAAATCCTCAAAACTCAGACGAAAGCCTTGTCAAACGTGTGTCACGGTGTGTGGTTGGTCGCTGAAATGTTTAAGAATAAGGGTCATATATACTCTTGTCTAGCCGTGATATACTCTTTTCCAAACGTATAGTAGCCTCCTGTTTTCCAACAATAATTTGAACGTGTTTTCTTCAGGTCCAGATCAAGAATGCAAGTTTGTTTTCCTTAGGTAGGTATTCATCATACAGAGAGAGATATTAACCGTATATTCTTTCAGCGACAATAATGAGAGTGAGTTCTTCAGTTAACCGTTCAGACGAAGCTGTTCACCGCTCACTCTTTCAGCGACACATCCTCCGGGCAGCCTCCAGCCCGAAGGAGAGCATCCCCGCGGTCCAGCCCAGCGCGGCGATGAGGAAGACGCTCTGCATGTGGTCCATGTTGAGGGCCGTCACGCTGTTCTGCGGCGGCGACTCCCCCTTGATGCCGCCGTACTCCTGGGGGGCGAGGCCAAGAAGTAAGTCAGCTCTCGGTGGATGCTCTTTTGGATTATACTGAATTTTTTATTGCCATCTCGTGCGAAGTTAAATATTATAGTTATGTATTGTATTTTGGTCTCTCGTTGAAGTGCAGTAACTAATAACTTCTAGAAAATTAGGGAAACTTATATTTAATGATGTAAAATGTTTATGAGCGAAGTCTATTTTGCGCATTGCATTTTGGTAGTGAGGGGTCAGGTAAGGTTAGGTCAGGTTACATATAGTTAGGTTAGGTTAGACTTAGTTTGGTTAAGTTTGTTAAATTTGTTTACGATAAATATACACATGTAATACGCTTTGCGCTGCGCCGTGGTTGTCACTGTCACCGGCTGACGGTACTCGGCCAAGAGAACAACAAATAATAAGATCAAAACAACTCCGTAACACGATGCTTCTAAAAGAGAAATGCTGAAGAAGCCGAAAGGGTCATCCATTTTGGTCATTCTTGGGGTATTTTGATAAAGTTTAGGCTTTGTCACACGGAAAAAGAAATACGGATCAAGAAAGGCTACTCCAGAGAGTCTCGGTGAGGGGAATGAGTGAACGCAGTGGTTAGCGAGCTCGCCTCACAATCTAGGGGTCCGGGTTCAATTCCCGGGCGAAGTGGAGATGTGCGTTTAGGTTTCTTTATTCTGTGCCTCCTGGGTGTGTTTGTGGGTGTGTATAATTCCATCCGTGTCCAAGGATCCCTCACCAAGACCCGTATTGACGCCTTTCTACGCCCGTTTGAAAAGCCTCTCGTAGAAGTTGTTTTACTTTCCATGGACTGTTTTGTGATGCTAGTGATAATTTTACACGCATTCTGCACCTTGAACGGGAAAACACCCATGAAAACAAGTTAATCTTCTCTGTGGCATTGGAAACTAGTAGCCTAATTGGAGCCCAAAAGCTCACTCGGGGTGGGTTCTAACTGATGATCGCGAGTCAAGCTCATAATCAGACCATGGTGAATTACACTAGCATAAGGCAGCATACCTTGGTCGTCGCCGCCAGTCTGAGGGAGTCCACGAAAAAGCGCCTCAGCAAGCCGCTCTCCACCACCCACTTGATCACCTCGTCAAACTTCCGCTTAAGGGGCGAGTTGCGCTGCAGGGCCATGGCGATGCTGTAGGGCGCGAAGCACTCCTGGGGGGATGCAAATGGTACTTTTTTAGGCTTTGTAATGCAGGAAGGGACATAGAACAGCATGTAGCTGAGAAGGTTGACGACTTAGTCGTCACTACCTCAGAGGAGACAGTGTTTGTTTACCTGGTCGGAACAAACAATGTAGTTAAAGGTAGGTCAGAACAGGTTCTAGACAAGTACAGGAAGTTTGTCGGGAAGTTGAGGGACAGCAGGCGGCGTTCAGTTGTGTGTGGATTGCTCCCTCGGCATGATGTTAGTTCCCTCATTCTCAGTAAAATGCTGGATATTAACGAACGTGTCAGGGATGTGTGTAGTCGTGAGGGAGTCATGCTTGTGGACGTCTGGGATCATTTTATTCATGACAGGAGCTTGTTTGCTAACGATGGACTTCACCTAAATTGTGTAGGCAAGGCGAGAGTGGGCCGAGTGTTGGATGAGGAAGTTTTGAAAGAGTTGAAGAAAAGTCAGGTGCAGCGGGAACGAGGTGTGGAAACTTCCGGCTTGGCTGGGAGTGGGGGGAGTCTTCACTCAGACGGTGAGGTCCACGGAGGTAGGAGTGTCAGGTCTCAGGTGAGGGGGGAACCAGAGGTGTGTAGTGCTGAGGAGGACGTCAGGTCACCAGACCCCCAGGTGGGGGATAATGAGGTAGCGGTCAGGTCAACAGCCACAAGTAGTTGTAGATAATCGGGTCTGACGCACTATTCCAGTGAAACGACAGTTGATATATGGCGCACACTCGGCGAATAAATTAAACATCTATGTAAATGCCCGTAGCATTATTCAGAAGCGTAGCCACTCGATAATTCATGCAATTACTGAAAAACCCGACTTCATTTTGATCACAGAAACATGGCTAAATACGCGTGACAAGCATCAGTTAAGTGAAGTAGCTATCAATGGTTACAACGCGTTTGCTAAGTGTCGTCTACACAAAAAAGGTGGAGGTGTAATAATATATGCTAAAAGTAATTTAGAAGTCATTCATCTTAACACAGCCGAAACAGAGGCTTATGATTCATTGTATGTACAAGCGACGATCCATAATGAAAAGTATGTTCTGGGCGTAATTTACCGACCTCCTAAATCAAATGAAGACATTGATGGAAATCTCTACGCAGAGATAAATAAAATTATCATAAACAGAAATGCAATAATATGCGGCGACTTCAATGACCCCTCTGTTAACTGGTCTGCACTATCTGCCGACAGGGAAGGAACTAGATTATTAAATTTTGCGCAAGATACATTTCTTTATCAAACAGTAGCCGCGTCGACGCGAGGAAATAACATTCTGGATTTAGTCTTCACGACCGACAGCCACCTCATAACCGCCTGTGAGGTCGGCAAGCCATTTGCAAGCAGTGACCATAACATAATCAGATGTGTTTTAAATATTGAGACAAAAGCACGAGCAAACTCACTCTTAGTACCTAATCATAGTAAAGCAAATTTTATGGACCTAAAAAGAGAACTGGTTTCAGTAAATTGGAATCATTTGCTCAACAACGTCAGCGTTCAAGAAATGTATAATCGTTTTACTGCACAAATCACTGCGAGTGTAAATAAATTCATTCCACTCAAGCCACGAAGGACTGATAATTAAAAACCATTGTGGATGAATAATTACCTACAAAAAGTCATCGTCGAAAAAAGAAAACTGTATAAGCAATATAAGCTGTCACATAATTCACAGGATCATACTAATTACATCAATGTCAAGAGAGAGTGCGAAAAGAAAATCAGAAAACAGAAACGCGAATATGAGATGAAAATATCACTCAATGCTAAGAAAAATCCCAGGTTATTTTTCAGTTACATAAGAAACAAAAAAAATGTTAAAAATAATATCGGCCCACTACTATTAAGTGGCAATACGATTAGTGATGATAAAGGCATGGCGTCGGTCCTAAATTCAACCTTTAGTAGCGTATTTGCAAAAGAGAACATGACATCGATTCCAGCCCCGAAGGAAATTTTTCAAGGCCCTGAAGAACATAAGCTTGCATTGACCGCAATTGATATCAGCGAAGTGCGTGCGTACCTGGAGAAAATAGATCCAAATAAATCTCCGGGCCCCGACAATTTATCTCCTCGCGTGTTGAGTGAATGTAGTCAACAATTAGAATTACCCACAACATTAATATTCAACAAGTCATTAGCACAGGCCAGTGTGCCTCTCGAGTGGAAAAAGGCCAATATTACCCCGATCTTTAAAAAAGGAGATAAAAAACAAGCCAGTAATTATCGTCCCATCAGCTTTACGTCTGTCCTAATTAAACTATTCGAAAAAATAATCAGGGATAAAATGATCACTTTCCTTGAAACAAATGATTTGATAACTGATAGTCAGCATGGATTTCGTAGTAATTGGTCTTGCCTTACCAACCTATTAACCTTTTTCAACGATGTTTATACATGTTGGGATGCCCGAAGCCCATATGACGTAATTTACTTAGATTTTCAGAAAGCGTTTGATAAAGTTCCTCACGTTAGGCGTATTTCAAAACTGTGTTCCCACGGTATTAACGACCATCTATGTGCGTGGATTCATGACTGGCTCACCATCAGAGAACAACGTGTAGTTTTTAATGGTGAAGCATTGGATTGGCAACCCGTCACCAGTGGCGTGCCCCAAGGTTCGGTCCTGGTGCCAACACTATTCATAATTTACGTGAACGACTTAGAAACTGATATCCTATCAAAAGTAGCCAAATTCGCCGACGACACCAAATTAGGAGGTACGGTAATGAACAGTCAAAGTTGCGAGAATATTCAATCAGACATAATAAGACTTGCCGACTGGAGCGAAAAATGGCAAATGAGTTTTAACGTAGATAAATGTAAAGTAATGCACATAGGTGAAAAAAAATCCTAACTTTAAATATCAGATTCAAGGACATGAGCTCGGCGAAGTAAAGCAAGAAAAAGATCTTGGTGTCATTATCAGTAACACTCTTAAAATGAGTGATCAATGTTCTGCAGCGAGTAAAAAAGCCAATATGATGTTACTATTAATCTCAAGAAACTTTGATCATAAATCACCCGAACTTATGAAGAGATTATATTTAGCATTTGTAAGACCATACCTAGAATACGCCGTTCAGTTCTGGTCACCGAACTATATCAAAGATCAAGTTTTGCTAGAAAAGATACAGCGACGAGCAACCAAACAAATTCCAGCGCTCCGAAACTTGCCATATGACGAGCGTTTAAAGCGTTTAGATATGTTTTCCCTAAAAAAGCGAAGGATAAGAGGGGACTTAATTGAAGTGTTCAAAATCATTAATGGATTTCACAACATTAACCCAGTGTGGTGCCCCGCGAGCCGCGACACCACTCGTGTCATCATCATCTTCACCGGCAATATTTTCCGATGACAACAGCGGTATCGACCGCTAAAACACAACACGGACTCCAACACATGATTGTCCCCACTGTTCATTTACCAACCTATACACAATTGTAATTGCCCATTAACGCACCCGCTTATCTCTCTAAGCCAAACACAATCAACCGCGGCTAAAACACGATCAACCGCGGAACAAAATGTTATGAAAACAAAGCTGCGTCACCGCGTGAATTAAGCATGTCGGTTAGGTAGATTATTGTATGAGCTCGGTGTGAGTTTGATGTATGACTCACACGCCTGACGTATTACCCTCGCGATGTCTGCCTATATAAGAAGCATTTCTCCAGGCTTGACCTCAGATCAACCAGCACTCTGTTCGTTGCTGGACACTCAGTTGTCCTTCCCTAGACAACATGGGTAGAACATTCATCGTTGCTACTGTGAGTATGGAGTAATGCGGTACCATAGAGGAAAGCGTATCTAACATATCTATTGTGTTCTATTATCTTAGTTTTACTTAGGATTATATTTCTATGATACTTTATTGTGTGAGTTTTTACTCAATATTATACCAGTGTTAACGTCAGTAACCAATAGTGAAAGAAAACCTGAAGACTCATTGAGTCTAGTAAGCCAGTCGCTGGTTTAAACAATATTTTTACCCTCTGTAATATTAAGTAGTATTAAGGTAGAATAAAATACATATAAGAAAGGCGACACCGTTTCATCACCCCATTTACGAACTCCTTTAAATACTCCTAAAGTACTAGAATTTTAAGTCAAGTGTCACTAATACAAACAGTGTGTCGTCGCCCCTGTGTGACCCGGGATTGCGGGTTACAACATTGGTGTCAGGTGTGGGGTGGTGAAACATGTGGTGAAACTTGTGGTGAAACTTGCAATTTATATTGGTTTATATTGGTATTGTACTGGTGTATGTCCACATCCGAAAGCGAGGGAGAAGACAGTTATTCTTGGAATTACGGGAATAAGACTTTAGAGTTAAAAAATGCCAGACGAAGGCAAGAACCCTCCCCCCAAAAAAGGAGATGGAAAATCGATCACCCTTGCCCATGATGATCTTGTCACGCTACTTAGCCGTCATACCTTGAATGATTTTAGTAGAGTGCAGGGACTCTTATATTTTTGTGGTGGAGAAGAAAAAAGTAGCAAAGCACCAAACCTCCCATGCCATAAGCTAGCAAAGAAATGGATAGAGGATATTGATAGCCGGACACAGGCAAATTGGGACACTACCGGAAAGATTGAGTTAGCCAAACAATATGCCCTGGGAGCAGCGCGCGATCATCTCCTCGGTTGTATCACTAGATGTGGACAGGATTGGGAAAAAGTAAAGGAAGACTTCCTACGTGTGTTTCCCACAGTAAGGACCTTTTCGGTCCTCCAGAAAGAATTGGGAGAGGCAAAACGGCGGACAGGAGAAAACATCCGCACCTTCCTCATCCGCCTGGAGACATTGAGAGACGAGTTGATCGCTCTCAAGCCTGACAATGCCAGTTTGCTAACTGAGATAACCGCTTTACGGCTCAGAGGCTTTCCTCCGGCCCTCTTACTCATCCTAACGGAGGAAGAAGGGGGACCCACAGAAGGTATTAAAGAAAGGGTATGAGTATATTAAAGCTTATCCAGAGTCGAAGCTATCCGATGCCGATATCGCCAAAGAAATAAAAGTGCTGAACGTCTGTTCCACCCAGGCATCCGGACCCAAACATGTCTCACAAGCCCGTCCTCCACGCCCTCCAGGCCAGTCACGTTACCCGATACCCCAAAGAGGAGGACGGCACGCCGCGCCACCTACACGCCCATATGGGAACGCGCCCACGCCACCCACATGTTATGCTTGTGGGTATGTAGGACACATGGCTCGCGATTGCACATATGGAAGGCAGTATAGGGGTGCCTACCACCCACCAACGGGCTCTCGGTACCCTCAGTACCAGCCCACTCGAAACAGGCGTCAGCCTGTCTCGCCTTGCGCTGCCTGGCGCCCGGAGTACACGGCCGGTCCCTCACCCCGTAGCTCCTGGGTCAACCCTGACCACGAGAAGAACAAAAAAAAAAAAGACCCCAGAGTAGCTGCGGCAGTCCACGGCCCTACCAACGCCCTCACGTTGAGATTGTGCGTAGGCGCTAATGCACAAAAGGAGATGGTTTACGCAATGCTAGACACAGGAGCAGGAGCGTCCCTAATAGAAGAAGATTTATTTAGGAAGGTAGGCGGGAAGATGATAGTTACAGAACCTCTCTCCATACAAGGGGTAGATCGGACTCCAATCCCTAATAAAGGAATAGCCGAAGTAGTAGTAGACTTTGGGCACGGAGAAATTATAGAAAAGTTTGTAGTAATATCACAAGGTATAGTGTTACCAACAGCAGTTTTGTTGGGCCTAGAATTTATGTGGAGACAAAATGTGGTAGCTGCACCGCTGGCCACACCTGGGCAGTTTAGTGTAATGGTGGGCGCCTACCCAGTGGAAGTTCATTCCCTGGCTGCGGACGATATGAGCCCGTACCCAGAAGATTGACTAACCGACCTTAAACCTACTTTAGACGAAATGGAGGAAGTATCAGTGAAAGCATACGCTATTAACGTGGCGTCCTTGCTACCAGGCACGGCAGGGTATGTCACTCTGGAGGCAGAGATTGGCAGAGCCCAGCAAGCCTTATTTCTCCCAAGGTCCAATGATATCCCTTCTTCATTTTTATTTCCCGGGTTAGTAACCTTAACTCCTAACGTCAAACAAACCAAAGGTAAATTCATCATTCCCTATGCTAACCCAACTGAAGAAACTATTGAGATGCCAACAGGTGAAGTGATGGGACACATTTATTCTTGTCACTCAGAATACTATCAATCATCGACTAATGAATGTGTAGCAGCTGTCACAAAAACAGCTACAAAGCCGCCTGTCACCCAGTCAAGTAAGCAGATGGTACTCGATAAGCTGATAGACGAGCTATTTTTACCCTCACAACGGGAAAATTGCTGTCTGAAGGGCTTAACCCGCAAGTATCCTGATGTGTTTGCTCTAAAAAAACGAGCCACTCACTATTACCCCCTATTATGTTCACACTTTAAGGCTAAAAAATGACAAGCCTATATATAAAAAGCCATACCCAATACCAGTAAAATATCATAAAGAAATAGAGATTCAGCTCAAGGACCTTGAGGCCCAGGGTATTATACGCCCTAGTGCGTCACCCTACAGCGCACCTCTAGTCCCTGTTGCTAAAAGGATGGTGGAGTCAGACTTTGTCTCGACTTCCGCGCTCTGAACGATGAATTGATTGATGACAAACATCCACTCCCTAACATTAACCTCATTTTGCAACAGTTAGGGGAAAGTAAAGTATTCACCTCCCTTGATTTGCGCCAGGGCTACCACCAAGTCCCATTGGCAGAGGAATCTAAACACTTGACAGCCTTCACGACACCTTATGGCCTCTATGAATTCACTACAGTCCCTTTGGATTAAAACAGCACCTGCAGCCTATCAACGGATCATGAATCAAGTTCTCATAGGTCTGACAGGAAGAATTGTACATGTATACCTTGATGATTTGATAGTACAAGGGAAAGACATGGACCATCACCTAAAGAACCTCCATGCCGTCTTGGACAGACTGCAGAAGGCTCACCTGTCCTTAAGACTAGATAAGTGTTCCTTTTCAAAGAGCAAGTAGATTATCTGGGTCACATTGTTAGTGCTTCTGGCTTGAAGCCTCAGCCTCAAAGGTACAGGCGGTGCAACAACTCACTCCTCCGAAAACAGTCAAAGAACTTCAAGGTTTCCTGGGATTGGTTAACTTTTATAGGAAATTCATTAAAGACTTTGCCAAGATAGCATCCCACTTAATAATTTACTCAAAGGGAGGAAAGTAACCAAGAATGATAAGACACATCTGGAGTGGAATGAAGAGGCATTGCATGCATTTAGCACACTAAAGAACCGTCTAACGACTGACATTGTTTTAGCCTTTCCGGATTTCCGGAAGCCCTTCAATCTCACCACAGATGCGTCAGATAAGGCAATAGGTGGTGTGTTGCAACAAAGGATGAAAATGGTAATTTACGTCCCATAGCATATTTTAGTAGAACCCTGAATGGAGCAGAACGTAACTACTCAGCGGTAGAGAGAGAAGCTTTAGCAGTCATCTATGGCCTCAGTACTAACCGACCCCTTATCTTGGGTTATAGGATACACATCCTGTCGGACCATAGACCACTGACTTGGCTGTTAAAAAGCACAGTACCTAGCAGCAGGATTGCACGCTGGCAGACACTTCTAGGAGAATTTGACTTTAGTATTGATTATCTCCCAGGCTCCAGCAACATGGTAGCAGATTTTTGTCAAGGATTAGGAATCAGGAGAGTGACGTGATAGAAGGCGAATTGGATGCTCGAATTATGTCTGTCACCCTTACGGGTGGACAGGACACGTCTGTCGCCTCTCCGGAGGACATGACAAACAGGATAAGTTTCTCCATTGGAGTCTTGCTGGACTCATGGAGCACCAGGATCGCGATCCTGAACTGAGAGAAGAATTGAAGAATGCTTTTTAACAATCCACCGGTGGTAACGTACATGAGAGAGATGAGAAAGGTTGCAGAGAGGAGCAATGTAACGTTAAATGCAGCTAAGAGGTACTTCAAAAACTGCCTCTTAGTGAAGTGTGTAGAGAACGGCATTCTCTACCGCGATGTTTGCGATGAATACAACAAGCAGAAAAGACTGGTTATCGTTCCACCAAGCTACATTCCTAACGCGTTAGCTTTGGCGCATTCCATGCAACCTGCAGGGCATGGAGGCACTAAGGTTACGTTGGCACGCTGTCGCAAGTTTGCGTACTGGCCGGGAATGAAGGCGGACGTGGAGCAATATGTCAGATCTTGTCCTGTCTGTTGTCGGTTTAAGAAGAGGGGATCCCCGCCAGCTCCACTTATGAGGTATCCAGAGGTTGGCCAACCGTTTGACAGAGTCCATATGGATATTGTCGGACCTTTGTCTGTTTCAGACGAAGGCTATAGGTATGTACTGACAGTGATAGACGTCCTGTCACGCTTCTTGGTAGCAACCCCCCTTCGTACGAAGGCAGCCAAGGAAGTGGCAGCTGCGTTCTACAAGAACGTAGTCTGTGTACACAGCATCCCGCCGATTCTAGTCACGGATCAAGGAAAGGAGTTCGTCAACACTCTCTTACGAGAGTTGACTCAGTTGTTACAGATTGATCATCTAAGGACAACTCCTTATCACCCGTCTGCAAACGGTGTGATAGAAAGGCCTAATGGCACCTTAATAAATATCTTGAGAACTTTGTGCGAGGACAATCGCGGTATCTGGGACCAAATGCTTCCGGTTGCAACACACGCCTACAACACTGCCTACCATCGTATTCTGAAAGATTCACCATTTTTCTTGCTTTTCTCTCGGGACCCAAATGTTCCTTTTGAAGTGCTTGAGAATAAACTCCAACCTTGTTATGATGTTGACAGCTATAAAGCATTTACTTCTAGTGTCGCGCAGCGTACCTATAAACTATGTCAGACCAATATAGATATAGGATGGCAGGAGTCAGAAAGAATGTTTAGGAAATCCAAACCCAAACAGGTGGTAGTAGGAGATCAGGTCTACTTAAGGCATGTATGTACCAAGGGCGAACCAAAGAAGCTCCAGCCCTTGTTCAATGGACCTTTTAGGGTGCTAGAAAAATAAGCCCTGTAGTCTTACGACTGCGTCATGTTAGAGGTGGTAAGATCAAGACAGTTCACACAAATAATGTTCAGGTCGTTCACGAGGACTCTCTTGGCTTCCATGACTCTCCTAATGTCAGGCGTGCATACCCTCTCCCTGATCACGTAGTAGAAGTGGACCCACTCCCCATGACTTATTCCCCCGAGGAGCCGCTGCCATTGTCCTTTCCAGCTCCTTCCGAGCTCTCCTCACCGGCTCCTGTCTCCTCAGATGCTTCAGAGGTCCCCTCATTGGTTCCCTCAGCTCCTTCAGAGCCCTGTGTCAGTCGCTCATTACGCTCCAATACGGTACCCCCTTCTCTCCCCAATGTGATGGACCGCCCTCTTGAGTATCGCCAACGACCAACGAACTGATGCCCCCTATAATTACAGATCCTGGGAGTTGCCCTCTCCTTGTCTTCCCTTGATCCCTCCAGGAGCAACCCATTCGTCAGCCTCGTCTTCTCCCAGTCTTTAAGATGCTGTTGACAGGACGGTACTATGTTGTCCCCGTCGTCATCAAGACGGACGACATCCAACGTCCTCTCATCAACGTGGCAAATCTAACAGCGGAAGTTTCATGGTCGATTGAACATATGAATCAATCGTTCCCTACTGTTGGTCTACTCAGGCGCACTCTAGACTCTTTTCACATTGAGTTTGAGAAGTTATTCAAAGATCTTAACAGCTTTCTGTCGGCTATGAGTGGTAGAGATGGAAGCCCGTTTCGGACTCGCCAGAAGCGAGGGGCCGTGGATTTCCTTGGCTCGGTAGCAAACCTCCTTTTCGGCACGGCCACTCAGGCCCAAATCGATGTGATACAAGGGAAGCTCTCCCAGCTCTACACTCTGTCCACAGAAGAGAGACGTCAACTTAACCTCCATCAGGAAGTCCTCAACGCCACAGTTCGGGACCTCCGTCATGTTCATTCTGCCATCTCCCGTCTAGAGTCCGCCTCGGCTTTGGCCTCAGCTATTATCCGTCAGTTCTCACTAAAAACCTTGCAAATTGAAGGGGAAATGCGTATTTTGGAGACTATCCTTCTCATTCAGTTGGCACTTAGTGACCTAAATCATGATACTCTGAATCTCAAGCTTGGCCTTCAGCAGCTGTCCCAAACGCAGGTTTCCCCTCTCCTCCTTCCGAATGATGTACTATTTCGTGTGCTCAGCAATGCGTCACTCCATTACCCAGGCTTACTTTTCCCTGCAGCACATGAATATTTAGCATTGTATAGAGATGTCTCTAGGGTTATTTCTAAAGGTACGCTTTCCTCAGGAACCCTTCACTTCTACTTACAAATCCCCATGAAAGGGGATCCCTCTGACGTGTTCGATGTGTTTAAAATGGACGCGTTGCCTTTTCATCTTGATGGCACGCCATATTTTCTGCACACCGACACGCTTTCCACGTACCTTGCGGTTTCTGAAGACCGCACTCACTATATGCTCTTAGACTCCTTGGACCGCTGTACTAAACACCACCTGCTCTATGTATGTCCCCCTGTCGCCCCTGTCTACTCGACTTCTGTCCAGCGCTGCGAGATCGCTCTCTTTCTCGATCGCCCAGACGCCCTCTCGCTGTGTTCTAAGTCTCTCCTCAGAGTCTTCCCCCCGGTCTTCATCCCGTCTCCTGCGGGCTGGGTCTTCGCTACCGATACTCCCCAGGTGGTCACCATGGTCTGCCCGGACAGCCCATCAACGGGACGGGACTCCTCAGCCTCGGTATGGGCTGTAGTGCCCACTCCGACGCCTTCAGCCTCCCTGCCTCTGCTACTATGGACGGTGACGCCCCGCTGACGGTTCATCGCGCCCCCTTCCACATCGGACGTGACGTGGTCTCATCGCTCCTGGCCAAGACTCCCCTTGGCCCCTTCCCCTCCCCGCCGCCGTCGCCCGGGTCGTCTCTGGCCCCCCCGCTGGACCTCCCTCCAGCACTTCACGCGCTCCAGGAATCCGTCTCTCCGGTCCCCGCCGTCGACCCCGGCCTCCCGTGGTGGGGGTGGCTGCTCCTCCTCGGCGTCGTCTTCATCGCCGGTGGGGTGGCCTTCTTCTGTCTCTTCAGGTCCCGTCTCTCGCGGGACTCCTCCCCCACGGTCCCGCCATCCCCGTCTTGGCCCTCCATGGTCGTCCGCCGGGCGGAACGCTTTGTGCCACGAGGACGTGGCGTGATTTTAACGGGGGGGGTATGTGGTGCC
The DNA here is from genome assembly GCF_024679095.1 of Eriocheir sinensis. Lineage (NCBI taxonomy): Eukaryota > Metazoa > Arthropoda > Malacostraca > Decapoda > Varunidae > Eriocheir > Eriocheir sinensis. The sequence continues at coordinate 17,637,381 of NC_066531.1, read as the reverse complement.
CCGCGAGCCGCGACACCACTCGTGTCATCATCATCTTCACCGGCAATATTTTCCGATGACAACAGCGGTATCGACCGCTAAAACACAACACGGACTCCAACACATGATTGTCCCCACTGTTCATTTACCAACCTATACACAATTGTAATTGCCCATTAACGCACCCGCTTATCTCTCTAAGCCAAACACAATCAACCGCGGCTAAAACACGATCAACCGCGGAACAAAATGTTATGAAAACAAAGCTGCGTCACCGCGTGAATTAAGCATGTCGGTTAGGTAGATTATTGTATGAGCTCGGTGTGAGTTTGATGTATGACTCACACGCCTGACGTATTACCCTCGCGATGTCTGCCTATATAAGAAGCATTTCTCCAGGCTTGACCTCAGATCAACCAGCACTCTGTTCGTTGCTGGACACTCAGTTGTCCTTCCCTAGACAACATGGGTAGAACATTCATCGTTGCTACTGTGAGTATGGAGTAATGCGGTACCATAGAGGAAAGCGTATCTAACATATCTATTGTGTTCTATTATCTTAGTTTTACTTAGGATTATATTTCTATGATACTTTATTGTGTGAGTTTTTACTCAATATTATACCAGTGTTAACGTCAGTAACCAATAGTGAAAGAAAACCTGAAGACTCATTGAGTCTAGTAAGCCAGTCGCTGGTTTAAACAATATTTTTACCCTCTGTAATATTAAGTAGTATTAAGGTAGAATAAAATACATATAAGAAAGGCGACACCGTTTCATCACCCCATTTACGAACTCCTTTAAATACTCCTAAAGTACTAGAATTTTAAGTCAAGTGTCACTAATACAAACAGTGTGTCGTCGCCCCTGTGTGACCCGGGATTGCGGGTTACAACACCAGATAGTCTATTTCAGAGACACACCAACACAATAACAGTCAGCAAAAGTATGAAGTTAAAGGGAAACCGATGTAACACATTGGTGCGCAGAAGTATTTTCAGTAATAGAGTCGTTGATCACTGGAATAGACTCCCACCGTCAGTAGTTAGCGCACAGAGTATCAATAGCTTCAAGTCTTCACTGGATAAGTACTTCAGGGATATAAGATTATACTGACCCTTCTTCGCATGTTTTCAGACAGATTGCAGCAAGACCTCAACCTAAATCCATATAATTCTCCCCCACAACCTAGATTGCAAGTAGCGTAAGTTAGCAATAGAGTAAAGCAACAGTTAATGTCCGCATGACAGGTGGAGTGAGGTGTGGGTGCAGTAAGGTGACAGGTTACTGGTGCCGTGCCTAGTACCGCCGGTAAAACGAGGATCAAGCCTCCACCTGTGCCCCTGAAACTACACCTCACCCATCGTGAGTATTAGGGGGGATTCTGGGGCTGCCCTGTGTAGGCCACTCGGCCTCTTCCAGCCTCCCTGTGTTTCCATGTTCTTATGTAATGAAGTTATTTTCCCCCACAGCTTAGGTTACCAGTAGTGTAAGTTAAGGGTAGTAATTTCCTCTTATTTCTCTCTTTACTGTAAAATTTCCATGTCCCTTTCTTCCTTAAAGGTACATGGTGTTCTCTTCTAACTATTTCCTGCCGGCACGTTGCCGGAGGGAGAGGTGGGTGGGGAGGAGCCTTCATCTATTCTGTCCTGTTCTACCACACGTAGCTTACTAGTAGTAGCGGTAGTAAACAGACACCCTCGCCATAGACCGATTGGTCTTCTGGTGTCTGTTCTTCCTATGTATTCCTATGTATTATGTCGATTAGTTGGAGTGATGAATGCAGTGCGGCGATGCGTGGCCCTTCCGCCGCTCCCCAGCGGTTTTGGGAGATGAGGCGTTTGTTTTTCGGCTCACTTTTGCTTCGCCTGTACTTCTTTGAAAATATGGGCGTCTTGAGCAGTTGTCTTCCCCCTCCCCTCGAGGATAGGGGGCTTCTTGCCACTTCGCCCTAGCTCGGAGGGGATCTAAAATGACGTGTTTTTTTTTTTTTACGTGTTCGCCTATAGCGCCGTTAGGCTTTCTTCATGGGCCTGATGGTCGGCCCAAGCCCGTCATGGCGCAGCCACTTTTTATAGTGGCGCCATTAATTCTTGGCTCATGCTGCCTCCAGGAACTCACATTCTTGACTCACTTGGACGGTTTCTTCTAGCGTCCGGGTTGATGGGTGGTCTTCAGGACACCATGTGGGTAGTCTTAGGCCACTCGGCGGTGACTGAAAATTCCAGGTGGTAGCATGGGGATTCGAACCCGCGTCGTCCAGAACGTGGTGAATGCAGGGCCCCCACGCTAACCACTCAGCCACGAAAGAGCTAGTGCACGGCCTTCGGTCTCCCACATTTCCTTCCCCACCAAGCTCTATGCCCCCAGTCCTCGGGGGAGTTCTCCTATGGGATAGGAATGAGCTGGCGGGGTGTATGCGAGGGGGTCCGTGGGATGGCGCGGAGCTGCCAGATGTGTTCCTTCCTGTTTAATTGGGTTTTAAAATTCTAGTGCAGCCTGGACTCATTATATCGAAATGTGGGATAAGGTTGCCGGTTTTATCCAGGTTTGTCCTGGATCACGATCGAATCCTCTATCGCTAGCAAGTGCACTAACTCTTTCGTGGACCCAAAAACAGGCTTTTCGTACCTCAAAGCCGTCATTAACTCACTCACCCTCATGAACCGCATCCTCGGCACGCCCAGGGTTGTGTACCGGGTGATGACGTGGAACTCCGAGAAGCCGCGACTCTGCAGGAACACCGCCTTGCCCAGCAGCACGCGCGGGAAGATCTCGCGCTCCGACGGGTAGACCCTGAACACGCGGAGCAGGCCCTGCACGCGAGGTAAGGAGAGAAGACTGATTGTTATAGAACTAGTAAAAAGCATGTATGTAATGGGTATCTATGTATTTCTCGTAAATAAGGTTTACAAATGATAGTATGGTTTTCTATTGTGGTATAACATTTGATTTGCACACGAAGTACGGAAAAAAGACTTGTTATTATATAGGAGTGAAAAGCATGTAGTGGATAGTTATGTATTTATGGCAAGGTATAGAAAAGGGCGTTATGCGATTCTGGAAACGAAGGTAGTCATAGGTTTTGTCATCTCAACTCCTCGCCTTTTGTAGTACCTTTCGATTCAAAGCCTTGCACGCGTGGTAAGGAAAGGCTTCTTGTTATAAAAGTAGTGAAAACCATGCAAGGAATAGTTATCGGTTTCAAGTAAAGTATAGATTGAACGTTATGTGACTTCTGTTTTGTGGTATGTAGGCTACCATTTAATTTTAGGCACTGCACACGTGGCAAGGAAAGACTCGTTGTTACAAAAGTAGTGGAAGCCAGGTAATGGACTAGGTATTTACAGTAAGGTATAGCAAGGATGTTATGTGAGTTTAAACACGAAGACGGTCATAGGATTTGTCTCCTCTTACTAAATGTCTTTTAGTACCATTTGGTTTTAGGCCCTGCACGCGAGGTAAGGAAAGACTCGTTCTTATAGTAGTGAAAAACAGGTAGAGAATTATTGTCTCTTAATACTATAAATGCCTCGTGCCATTTTTTTTTTTTTTACGTCTAAGCCTATAGCTCCGGTAGGCTTGCTTGAGGGGCCTCGATGGTAGTCGGCCCCAGCCCGTATTGGCGCAGGCAGGTGTTTATAGTGGCGCCATCTTTCTCTTTAATCCTTGCACACGAGGTAAGGGAAGTATGTAAATATGCAGAAAACCATTTCGAATTCCACTTTGAAGTGATTTAAAATGCTCGAACAGTATTTTTTTTCTTTCTTTTGATGGGAGTCATGTAGCGGATTTTTCTCGTAGAGCGCTGTTTTATGTGCAGCTCATTAGTGCTTATGGGCTGTTGTCTTGGAGGTACACTGTATAGTCAGCGCAATTCCGTTAGTGACGCAGGTATGCTTAGGTGGTGGAGGTAACATATTACTTATCCGTATATTTTTATGTGTCACCCTAGTCCCTACTCACCCGCAAGTTGGGGTCGCTGGCCGAGGCGATGCCGGTCCTGTAAATGTCTCCGATCGCCGCGACCTCAAGCCCCGATTCGTAGAGATCCTTGATGGTTTCGATGGCCGCCGGGGCCTTCGGGACCATCAGGAAGGCCGTCAGGTTGGTGGAGTAACCGAGGGTGAGCACCATCGTGTACAGCCACAGGAAGGTGACGAAGATGCGAGTGCTCGCCATGCTGGGTAGTAGGTACTGCGCCTCGCAGAAATGGAGGCCGAACGTGTAGTACCAACTGAAGCTGAGCTGCCCCAGGCTGGCCGCCTCGCTGCCTCTGCAGTCACGCCACCGTGCGGGGGAGAGAACAGTGTTATCAAGGCAACGTTCGCGGAGGTTTTTCCACAAGAGCCTATGTGCTCATTTCATTATGTTTCGAACAAAGAGCAATATGTCAATCCTATCCCGACGCTCACACTTTGCTGCTGGCTCGGGCGAGCAGGGCCAGAACGGGGCCAGACACGATGAGGCCGACGAGGATGGCGAGCCACGTCCACGGGTGGAAGGGGAAGGCGAGGGCCTGCCAGCGGGGCAGCGGCGGGTCCGTGCGGGTTAGAAAGCAGGTCATCTGAGAGTGACACGCGGAGGATAAATGCAGTGATTCCCCTCACACACACACACACACACACACACACACACACACACACACACACACACACACACACACACACACACCTCCGTTTTGTAGGGCGCCGTGTAGTCTAGCGCGTCTACACGCGCCAGCGACACGTACAGATTGGACACGACGATGTCCGCCTCGTCCCGCTGGATCTCGCCCATGATGCCCACCCACGAGCCGTTGGCCAGCTTGTAGCCCCACGTCTCCCCTGCGTGTGTGAGTCACTCACTATCTGATCATGTGCTGGGCTGGTGATCGCCAGCCACTACGCTCTTTGATTTGAGCAGCTCTCGTTTTGACATTAGTTAAATATTCACAGATCTTTGGGTGCCGTCGTGTGTGTGTGTGTGTGTGTGTGTGTGTGTGTGTGTGTACATTCGTTGTGGCGGTACATTCGTACCGTCCGCCGGCTCAGCGAAGCTCGGGGTAAAGTTGAGCGCCTTTGCGGTGGCCTGCGTTAGGGCGAAGTCCTCGCCGTAGCGAAAGAGCAGCGCGCCGCTCTCGTCCCTGTAGTACATCATGCTGGGCTCGAACTTGAACGTCGACACCTGAAACAGATGTCAGGCACATGAGATATCTTTATATATATATATATATATATATATATATATATATATATATATATATATATATATATATATATATATATATATATATATATATATATATATATATATATATATATATATATATATATATATATATATATATATATATATATATATATATATATATATATATATATATATATATATATATATATATATATATATATATATATATATATATATATATAGATATATATATATATATATATATATATATATATATATATATATATATATATATATATATATATTCCTACAAATATACATTCTTTTATTGGAATTTTGTTTATTTATTTTAATGCGAATTTACTTTATTTTATGTGTATTTTGTATATATATTTTTCTACGTATTTACTTTATTTTATGTGTATTTTGTATATATATTTTCATACAAATTTACGTTATTTTATTGTGTGTATTTGTATCTATTTTGATACAAATTTACATTATTTTATGTGTATTTTGCATTTCTATTTCAATACAAATTTACCATAGAGTATGTGTATTTTGTATATTTATTTTAATACAAATTTAATTATTTTATTTGTATTTTTGTATATATTTTTTTAAAATATGAGTTATTTTATGTGTATTTTGTATATCTATTTTCATACAAATTTAATTACCTTTCTGTATTTTTGTATATACCTTTATATCAATTTACGTTATTTTATGTGTATTTTGTATATTTATATTTATACAAATACACATTCTTTTATTAGTAATTTGTTTATTTATTTCGATGCGAGTTTACATTATTTAAGTGTATTTTGTACACATTTTTTTATACGTATTTACTTCATTTTATGTGTATTTTGTATATATATCTTTATAAATCTGCGTTATTTTATGTTTACGTATATATATTTTGAAACAAATTTACATTGTTTTATATGTATTTTGCATATCTATTTCAATACAAATTTACCTTATTGTGTGTTCATTTCGTATATTTATTTTAAAACAAATTCAAATATTTTATATGTGTTTTGGTATATATATTTTTTAAAAAAATGCGTTATTTTATGGGTATTTTGCATCTTTATTTTCATGCAAATTTATATTATTTTATTAATATTCTGTGTATTTATTTTTATGCGATTTTACATTATTCTATTTGTGTTTTGTATATATTTTTTTATACATATTTACATTATTTAATGTGTATTTTGTATATATATTTCATACAATTTTACATTATTTTAAGTGTATTTGTTTATATATTTTCATTCAAACTTACATTATTTTATGTGTATTTTGAATATGTATTTCAATACAAATTTGCCTAATTTTATGTGTATTTTGCAAATCTATTTTCAAACAAATTTAAATAATTTTTGTGTGTTTTTGTATATATTTTTATACAAATTTTAGTTATTTTATTTGTATTTTTTATATATATTTTCCTAGAAATATATATTATTTTATTGGAATTTTATCTATTTATTCTGATACTAATTTACTTTATTTTATGTGTATTTTGTATATATATTTTTCTACGTATTTACATTATTTTATGTGTATTTTGTATATATATTTTCATAAAAATTTACTTTATTTTATTGTGTGTATTCGTATATAATTTGATACAAATCTTATACAAATTCATGTTATTTCATGTGTATTTGTATATATATTTTCATACAAATCTATATTATTTTATGTGTATTTTTACATATATTTCATTACAAATTTACCTTATTTTATGTTTATTTTGAATATTTATTTCCTTTAATTTTAAATTATTTTATGTGTATATATGTATTTGTATTTAGGTTATTTTATGTGTATTTTCTATATATATTTTCAACAAAAATTACATTATTTTATTGGTTTTTATACGCATTTACATTATTTAATGTGTGTTTTGTATATTTATTTTTTATAAAAAATTAACTTTATTTTATGGGTATTTGTATAAATATAAATATACAAAATGCACATAAAATAAGGTAAATTTATTTAAAACAATATACAGAGATACACAAAAGTAATTAAATTTGTATGAAAATAGATATACAAAATACACACAAAATAAGCTTAATTTGAAATGAAATATATGTACAAAATACATAAAATAAAGTAAATTTGTATTAAAATATTTTTACAAATACAAATATAATTACGTAAATTTTATATAAAAATATATAAACAAAATACACATTAAATAAAGTAATTACGTATAAAAAAATATATACAAAATACATATATAATCATGTAATTCGCATCAAAATAAATAAACAAAATACCAATAAAATAATGTAAATTTTTTATGAGAAAACATATACAAAATACACATAAAATAAATAAATTTATATAAAAATATATGTACAAAAATGCACATAAAATAAATTTGCATTGAAAAATATATTCAAAACACACATTACATAATGTAAACGAGTATAAACATATGTATACAAAATACCTATGAAAAAATCTAAATTCGTATCGAGTTAAATAAAGAAAATACCAATAAAATAATGTAATTTTGGATGAAAATATATATAGAAAATGCAAAAAATTTTTGTAAAGACAAATACAAATATACACACAAAATAATTTAAAATTGAATGAAATAAATATACAAAATAATCATAAAATAAGGTAAATTTGTAATGAAAAATATGTAAAAATACACATCAAATAATATAAATTTGTATGAAAATAAATATACAAATACACATAAAATAACATGAATTTGTATAAAATTTGTATCAAAATAAATACGAATACACACAATAAAATAATGTAATTTTTTATTAAAATATATACAAAATACATATAAAATAATGTAAATAGTATAAAACATATATACAAATACACCTAAAATATTGTAAACTCGTATCAAAATAAACAAACAAAACTCCGATCAAAGAACGTATATTTGTAGGAAAATAAATATACAAAGTACACATAAAATAACGAAAATTTATATAAAATATATACGAAAACAAAAATAATTTCAATTTTTATGAAAATTGATATACAAAATACATATAATTAATTAAATTTGTACAAATGAAAACAAATACACATAAAATAATGTACAATGTATATATATATATATATATATATATATATATATATATATATATATATATATATATATATATATATATATATATATATATATATATATATATATATATATATATATATATATATATATATATATATATACATAGAATATAATGTAAAATCGTATCAAAATAAATACACAAAATATCAATAAAATAATGTAAATTTGTATGAAAATAAAGATGCTAAATAATAAAATAACATATATTATAAAAATACATATACATAAATACACATTCAATAATTAAATTTGTAGTAAAATTAATATACAAAATGCATATACAATAAGATAAATTTTTATTAAAAAAAATATGCAAAATACACATAAAACAATGTAAATTTGTTTCAAAATATATATACGAATACACATAAAATAACGCAGATTTATAAAGAATATATATACAAAATACACTTGAGATGCTGTAAATACGTATAAAAATAAATATATAAAATAGACATTAAATAATGTAAATTCGTGTCAAAATAAATAAACAAAATATCAATAAAAGAATGTGTATTTGTATGAAAATAGATATACAAAATACACATAAAATAACGTAAATTTGTATAAAACTATATACAAAAATACACAAAAGTAATTTAAATATGTTTGAAAATAAGTATACAAAATTCACATAAAATTAGGTAAATCTGTATTGAAATACATTTACAAAATACACATCAAATAATGCAGATTTGAATGAAAATACATAAACAAATACACTTAAAATAACGTAAATTTGTATAAAATATATATACAAAATACACATTAAGTAATGTAAATGTATATATAAAAAATATATACAAAACCAAATAGAATAATGTAAAATCGTATAAAATAAATATACAAAATGCACATATAATAAGGTAAATTTATATTGAAATAGATATGCAAATACATATAAAACAATGTAAATTTGTTTCAAAATATATACGAATACACATAAAATAAATAGCGTAGATTTCTATAAAAATATATATACAAAATACACATAAAATGAAGTAAATACGTATAAAAAAAATGTATGCAAAATACACATAAAATAATGTAAATTCGTATCAAAATAAATAAACAAAATACCAATAAAAAAGTGTGTATTTGTATAAAAATAAATATACAAAATACACATAAAATATCGTAAATTTATATAAAACTATATACAAAAATACACAAAAGTACTTAAATTGTCTGTATTTTGTACATATTTTTTATACGTATTTACATTACTTAATGTGTATTTTGTTTATATATTTTTAAACAAATATACCTTATTATATGTATATGTATAAATATTTTGATACCAATTTACATTATTTTATGAATTTTGTATGTATATTTCAATTCAAATTTAGCTTATTTTAGCTGTATTTTGTATATATATTTTCATACAAATTTAATTACTTCTGTGTATTTTTGTATATAGTTTTATACAAATTTACGATATTTTATGTGTATTTTGTATATTTATATTTATACAAATACACATTCTTTTACTGGTATTTTGTTTATTTATTTTGATACGATTTTTATGTGTCTTTTGTATTTATTTTTTTATACGTATTTACTTCATTTTATGTGTATTTTGTATATATTTTTATAGAAATCTACGTTATTTTATGTGTATTCGTATATATATTTTGAAACAAATTTACATTGTTTTATATGTATTTTGCAGATCTTTTTCAATACAAATTTACATTATAGTATGTGCATTTTTTATGTTTATTTTAATACAAATTTTAATATTTTATGTGTATTTTGGTATATATATTTTGATAAAAAATGCATTATTTTATGGCTATTTTGCATCTTTATTTTCATACAAATTTACATTATTTTATTAATATTCTGTGTATATATTTTGATACGATTTTACATTATTCTATTTGTGTTTTGTATATATTTTTTTATACATATTTACATTATTTAATGTGTATTTTCTATATATATTTGATACAAATTTACGTTATTTTAAGTGTATATGTCTATATATTTTCATTCAGATTTCCATTATTTTATGTGTATTTTGTATATGTATTTCAATACAAATTTATCTAATTTTATGTGTATTTTGTATATTTATTTTCATATAAATTAAAATTATTTTTGTGTATTTTTGTATATAGTTTTATACAAACTTACGTTATTTCATGAGTATTTTGTATATCTATTTTCATACAAATACACATTCTTTTATTGATATTTTGTTTATTTATTTTGACGCGAATTTAAATTATTTAATGTCTATTTTGTATATATATTTTTATACGTATTTACATCATTTCATGTGTATTTTGTATATATATTTCTAAAGAAATCTACGTTATTTTATTTGTATTCGTATATAGATTTTTAAACAAATTTACTCTTTTATGTGTATTTTGCATATTTTTTCAATACAAATTTACCTTATTGTATACATTTTGTACATTAATTTTAATATAAATTTAATTATTCTATGTGTATTTTTGTATATGTATTTTTATAAAAATATGCTTTATTTTATGGGTATTTTGCATCTTTATTTTCATACAAATTTACGTTATTTTATAGATATTCTGCTCATTCATTTTAATACGATTTGACATTATTCTATGAGTATTTTGTATATATTTTTCATACAAATTTACGTTATTTTATGTGTATTTGTTTATATATTTTGACACAAATTTACAATATTTTATGGGTATTTTGTATATATATTTCAAAAGAAATTTACCTAGTTTTATGTGTATTTTGAATATCTATTTTCATACAAACTCAAATTATTTTTATGTATTTTTGTATATATTTCAATTCAAATTTTAGTTATGTTATGTGTATTTTGTAAATCTATTTTCATTCAAATATATATTATTTTATTGGTATTTTGTTGATTTATATTGATACGAATTTACATTATTTTATATGTACTTTGTATATATATTTTTATACGCATTTACATTATTTAATATTTATTTTGAATATATAATTTTATCCAAATTCATGGTATTATATGTGTATTTGTATATATATTTTCATGTAAATTTACATTATTTTATGTGTATTTTGTACACATATTTCATTACAAATTTACCTTATTTTATGTTTATTTTGTATGTGTAATTTGTACATTTATATTTATAAAAATACACATTCTTTTATTGGTATTTTGTTTATTTATTTTGATTCGAACTTACATTATTTTATGTGTATTTTGTTTACATTTTTTTATACGTATTTACTTAATTTTATGTGTATTTTGTATATATTTTTTTATAGAAATCTACGTTATTTTATGTGTATTCGTATATATAAATTTGTATAAAACTATATACAAAAATACACAAAAATAATTTAAATTTGTACGAAAAGAAATATACAAAATACACGTAAAATTAGGTAAATTTGTATTGAAATACATATACAAAATACACATTAAATAATGTAAATTTGAATGAAAATATATAAACAAACACACTTAAAATAACGGAAATTTGTATAAAATATATATGCAAGATACACATTAAATAATGTAAATGTATAAAAATATATACAAAAAACAAATAGAATAATGTAAAATCGTATCAAAATAAATACACAGAATATCAATAAAATAATGTAAATTTGTATGAAAATAAAGATGCAAAATTCCCAAAAAATATCGCATTTTTTATAAAAATATATATACCAAAATACACATAAAATATTTGAATTTGTATTGAAATAAATATACAAAATGCATATACAGTAAGGTAAATTTGTATTGAAAGAGATATTCAAAAATACATATAAAACAATGTAAATTTGTATCAAAATATATATACGAATGCACATAAAATAAAATAAAATAAAATATATATATATATATATATATATATATATATATATATATATATATATATATATATATATATATATATATATATATATATATATATATATATATATATATATATATATATATATATATATATATATATCTATATATATATATATATATATATATATATATATATATATATATATATATATAATACATATTAAATAATGTAAATTCGTGTCAAAATAAATAAACAAAATATCATGAAAAGAATGTGTATTTGTATGAAAATAGATAATAAATAATAAATTTGTATAAAATATATATGCAAAATACTCATTAAATAACGTAAATATGAATAAAAAAGTATTTACAAAAAACAAATAGAATAATGTAAAATCGTATCAAAATAAATACACCGAATATTAATAAAATAATGTAAATTTGTATGAAAATAAAGATGCAAAATTCCCATAAAATAGCGCATTACTTATAAAAATATATACCAAAATACACATAAAATATTTAAATTTGTATTGAAATAAATATTCAAAATGCATATACAATAAGGTAAATTTGTATTGAAAGAGATATGCAAAAATACATATAAAACGATGTAAATTTGTTTCAAAGTATATATAAGAATACAAATAAAATAACGTAGATTTCTATAAAAATATATATACAAAATACACATAAAATTAATTAAATACGTATAAAAAAAATGTATACAAATTTACATTATTTTATTGATATTCTGTGTATTTATTTTGATACGATTTTACATTATTCTATATATATTTTATACAAATGTACGTTATTTTATGTGAATTTGTTTTAATTTCATACAAATTTACATTATTTTATGTATATTTTGTACATCTATTTAAATACAAATTTAACTTATTATATGTGTATTTTGTATATCTATTTTCATAGAAATTGAAATTAGTTTTTTGTTTTTTTGTATATATTTTTATACAAATTTTTCCTTATTTTATGTATATTTTGTATATTTATTTTCCTACAAATATACGTTCTTTAATCGGAATTTTGTTTATTTATTATGATACGAATTTACTTTATCTATCTATCTATTATGTATTTGGTATATATATTTTTTTACTATTTACATCATTTTATATGTATTTTGTATGTATATTTTCATAGAAATTTATTCTATTTTATGTATTCTTATATATATTTTATTTATTTATTTTGATACGAATTTACATTATTTTATGTGTATTTTGTATACATTTTTTTATACGTATTTACTTCATTTTATGTGTATTTTGTATATATATTTTTATAGAAATCTACGTTATTTTATGTGTATTCGTATATATATTTTGAAACAAATTTACATTGTCTTATATGTATTTTGCATAAGTATTTCAATACAAATTTACCTTATTGTATGTTTTTTTTATATATTTATTTTAATACAAATTTAATTATTTCATGTGTATTTTGGTATATATATTTTTATAAAAAAAAATCCGTTATTTTATGGGTATTTTGCCTCTTTATTTTCATACAAATTTACATTATTTTATTAATATTCTGTGTATTTATTTTGATACGATTTTACATTATTCTATTTGTGTTTTGTATATATTTTTTTATACAAATTTACGTTATTTTAAGTGTATTTGTTTAAGTATTTTCATTCAAATTTACATTATTTTATGTGTATTTTGTATATGTATTTCAATACAAATTTACCTAATTTTATGTGTTTTCTATATATATTTTCATCCAAAATTACATTAATTTATTGTTATTTTCTTAATTTAACTCGATACGAATTTATATTATTTCATAGGTATTTTGTATACATTTTTTTATACTCATTTACATTATCTAATGTGTGTTTTGTATATATTTTTTTATGCAAATTAATTTTATGTCCATTTTTGTACGTATGTTTTTATAGAAATTTGCGTTATTTTATGTGTATTTTGTATATGTTTTCTCATACAAATTGACATTATTTAATTAGTTTTTTGTTTATTTATTTTGATACGAATGACATGATTATTTGTGTATTTTGTACATATTTTTTTTATACGTATTTACATTACTTAATGTGTATTTTGTTTATATATTTTGAAACAAATTTACTTTATTTTATGTATTTTATGTATTTTATTACGTGTTTACATTATTTAATGTGTATTTTGTTTATATATTTTTAAACAAATTAACGTTATTAAATGTGTATTTGTGTAAATATTTTGATACAAATTTACATTATTTTATGTATTTTGTATATACATTTCAATTCAAATTTAGCTTATTTTATTTTTATTTTGTATATATATTTTCATACAAATGTAATTTCAATTCAAATTTAGCTTATTTTGTGTGTATTTTGTATATCTATTTTCATACAAATTCAATTACTTCTGTGTATTTTTGTATATATTTTTATACAAATTTACGTTATTTTATGTGCATTTTGTATATTTATATTTATACAAAAACGCATTCTTTTATTGGTATTTTGTTTATTTATATTTATACGAATTTACATTATTTTATGTGTATTTTGTATACTTTTTCTATTCGTATTTACTTAATTTTATGTGTATTTTGTATATATATTTTTATAGAAATCTACGTTATTTTATGTGTATTCGTATATATATTTTGAAACAAATTTACATTGTTTTATATGTATTTTGCATATCTATTTCAATACAAATTTACCTTATTCTATGTGCATTATGCATATTTATTTTAACACAAATTCAAAAATTTTATGTGTATTTTGGTATATATAATTTTATAAAAAATGCGTTATTTTATAGGTATTTTGCATCTTAGTTTCCATACAAATTTACATTATTTTATTAATATTCTGTGTATATATTTCGATACGATTTTATATTATACTATTTGTGTTTTGTATATATTTTTTTATACATATTTTCATTATTTAATGTGTATTTTTATATATATTTTATACAAATTTACGTTATTTTAAGTGTATTTGTTTATATAATTTCATTCAAATTTACATTATTTTAAGTGTATTTTGTATATTTATTTCAATACAAATTTACCTAATTTTATGTGTATTTTGTATATTTATTTTCATACAAATTTAAATTATTTTTGTGTTTTTTTGTATATAGTTTTATACAAATTTAGGTTATTTTATGTGTATTTTCTATATCTAGTTTCATACAAATACACATTCTTTTATTGATATTTTATTTATTTATTTTGCCGCGAGTTTACATTATTTAATGGCTTCCGACAAATGAATAGACCATTTATTATTATTATTATTATTTTATTGCTATTTTGTTTATTTATTTTGATACGAATTACATGATTATATGTTTATTTTGTACATGTTTTTTATACGTGTTTACATTATTTAATGTGTATTTTGTTTATATATTTTTAAACAAATTAACGTTATTAAATGTGTATTTGTGTAAATATTTTGATACAAATTTACATTATTTTATGTATTTTGTATATACATTTCAATTCAAATTTAGCTTATTTTATTTTTATTTTGTATATATATTTTCATACAAATTTAATTACGTCTTTGTATTTTTGTATATAGTTTTATTCAAATTTACGTTATTTTATGTGTATTTTGTATATTTATATTCATACAAATACACATTCTTTTATAGGTATTTTGTTTATTTATTTTGATACGAATTTACATTATTTTATGTGTATTTTGTATACATTTGTTTATCCGTATTTACTTCTTTTTATGTGTATTTTGTATATATATATTTATAGAAATCTACGTTATTTTGTGTGTATTCGTATATATATTTTGAAACAAATTTACATTGTTTTATATGTATTTTGCATATCTATTTCAATACAAATTTACCTTATTGTATGTGCATTTTGTATATTTATTTTAATACAAATTCAAATATTTTATGTGTATTTTGGTATATATATTTTTATAAAAAAATGCGTTTCCTTATGGGTATTTTGCATCTTAATTTACATACAAATCTACATTATTTTATTAAGATTCTGTGTATTTATTTTGATACTATTTTACATTATTGTATTTGTGTTTTGTATATATATTTTTATACATATTTACATAATTTAATGTGTATTTTTTATAAATATTTTATACAAATTTACGTAATTTTAGGTGTATTTTTTATATATTTTCATTCAAATTTAAATATTATTTTATGTGTATTTTGTATATGTATTTCAATACAAATCTACCTAATTTTATGTATATTTTGTACATGTATTTAAATACAAATTTATTTAATTATATGTGTATTTTGTATATCTATTTTCATACAAATTGAAAATAATTTTCTGTATTTTTGTATATATTTTTATACAAATTTTCGTAATTTTATGTGTATTTTGTATATTTATTTTCTTACACATTCTTTCATTGGTATTTTGGTTATTTATTTTGATACGAATTTACATTATTAAATGTGTATTTTGTATATATTTTTATACGTATTTACATAATTCTATGTGTATTTTATATATATATTTTTTTTTTGAAATTTACGTTATTTTATGTGTATTCGTATAATATATTTTGAAACAAGTTTACATTGTTTTATGTGTATTTTGCTTATCTATTTCAATTCAAATTTACCTTATTGTGTGTGCATTTTGTACATTTATTTTAATACAAATTTAAATATTTTATGTTTATTTTTGTATATATATTTATATAAAAATAAGCGTTTTTTATGGGTATATAGCATCTTTATTTTCATACAAATTTACATTATTTTATAGATATTCTGTTTATTTATTTTGATACAATTTACATTATTTTATGTGTATTTTGTATATATTTTTTATACAAATTTACGTTATTTTATGTGTATTTGTTTATATATTTTCATAGAAATTTACAATATTTTATGTGTAATTTGTATATATATTTCAAACAAATTTACATAATTTTATGTGTATTTTGCATATCTATTTTCAAACAAATTTAAATTATTTTATGTATTTTTGTATATATTTTAATACAAATTTTAGTTATTTTATGTGTATTTTGTATATATATTTTCATACAAATATACATTATTTTATGGTATTTTGTTCATTTATTTTCATACAAATTTACATTATTTTATATGTATTTTGTATATATATTTTATACGTATTTACATTATTTAATATTTATTTTTATATAATTTTATAAATTCATGGTATTTTATGTGTATTTGTATATATATTTTCATACAAATTTACATTATTTTATGTGTATTTTGTAAATATTTCATATAAATTTACCTTATTTTATGTGTATTTTGTATATATTTGTACATTTATATTTATACAAATTTACATTATTTTTATGTGTATTTTGTATATTTATTTAAATATTATTTTATGTGTATTTTGTATATGTATTTCAATACAAATCTACCTAATTTTATGTATATTTTGTACATGTATTTAAATACAAATTTATTTAATTATATGTGTATTTTGTATATCTATTTTCATACAAATTGAAAATAATTTTCTGTATTTTTGTATATATTTTTATACAAATTTTCGTAATTTTATGTGTATTTTGTATATTTATTTTCCTGCCTATATACGTTCTTTTATCGTAATTTTGTTTATTTATTTTTATGCGAATTTACATTATTTTAGGTGTATTTGATATGTGTATTTTTATACTTATTTATATAATTTTATTTGTATTTTGAATATATATTTTCATAGAAATTTACTCTATTTTATGGGTATTCGTATACATATTTTGATACATATTTACATTATTTATGTGTATTTTGCATATCTATTTCAATACAAATTGACCATATTGTATGTGTATTTTGTATATTTATTTTAATAGAAATTTAATTATTTTATGTGTATTTTTGTAAAAATATGCGTTATTATTTGGGTATTTTGCATCTTTATTTTCATACAAATTTACATTATTTTATTGATATTCTGTTTATTTATTTTGATACAATTTTACATTATTCAATGTGTATTTTATATATATATTTTGATACACATTTACATTATTTAATGTATATTTTGTATATATATTTTATATAAAATTACGCTATTTTATGTGTATTTGTTTATATATTTTCATACAAATTTACAATATTTTATGTGTAATTTGTATATGTATTTCAATACAAATTTGCCTAATTTTATGTGTATTTTCCATATCTATTTTCAAACAAATTTAAATTATTTTTATGTATTTTTTATATATTTTTATACAAACTTTAGTTATTTTATTTGTATTTTATATATATATTTTCCTACAAATATACATTCTTTTAGTGGAATTTTGTTCATTTATTTTCATAAGAATTTACATTATTTTATGTGTATTTTGTATATATATTTTTCTACGTATTTACATCATTTTATGTGTATTTTTATATATATTTTCATAAAAATTTACGTTATTTTATTGTGTGTATTCGTATATGTTTTGATACAAATTTACATTATTTTATGTTTATTTTGCATATCTATTTCAATATAAATTTACCTTATTGTATGTGTATTTTGTATATTTATTTTAATACAAATTTAATTATTTTATGTGTACTTTGTATACATTTTCTTATACATATTTACTTCATTTAATGTGTATTTTGTATACATATTTTTATAGTAATCTACGTTATTTAATGTGTATTCGTATATATATTTTGAAGCAAATTTACATTGTTTTATATGTATTTAGCATATCTATTTCAATACAAATTTACATTATTGTATGTGCATTTTGTATATTTATTGTAATACAAATTTAAATATTTTATTATTTTGGTATATATATTTTTATAAAAAGAGTTTTATACAAATTTAAAATATTTTATGTGTATTTTGTATATCTATTTTCATACAAATACACATTCTTTTATTGATATTTTGTTTATTTATTTTGATGCGAATTTACATTATTTAATGTGTATTGTGTATATATATTTTTATACGTATTTACGTCATTTCATGTGTATTTTGTATATATATTTCTATAGAAATATATGTTATTTTATGTGTATTCGTATATATATTTTGAAACAAATATACATTGTTTTATGTGCATTTTGCATATTTTTTCAATACAAATTTACCTTATTGTACGTGCATTTTGTATATTAATTTTAATACAAATTTAATTATTCTATCTGTATTTTTGTATATGTATTTTCATAAAAAAATGCTTTATTTTATGGGTATTTTGCTTCTTTATTTTCATACAAATTTACATTATTTTATTGATATTCTGTGTATTTATTTTGATACGATTTTACATTATTCTATGTATATTTTGTATATATATTTCATACAAATGAACGTTATTTTATATGAATTTGTTTTCATTTCATACAAATTTACATTATTTTATGTGTATTTTGTACATGTATTTAAATACAAATTTAACTAATTATATGTGTATTATGTATATCTATTTTCATACAAATTGAAATTAATTTTGTGTATTTTAGTATATATTTTTATTCAAATTTTCGTAGTTTTATGTGTATTTTGTATATTTATTTTCCTACAAATATACGTTTTTTATCGGAATTTTGTTTATTATTTTTGATATATATTTTATATATATATTATATATATATATATATATATATATATATATATATATATATATATATATATATATATATATATATATATATATATATATATATATATATATATATATATATATATATATATATATATATATATATATATATATATATATATATATATATATATATATATATATATATATATATATATATATATATTTATACTTATTTAGATAATTTTATATGTATTTTGATTTGATTTATTTTGATACGAATGACTTGATTATTTGTGTATTTTGTAAATATTTTTTATACGTATTTACATTACTTAATGTGTATTTTGTTTATATATTTTTATACAAATTTACGTTATTATATGTGTATTTGTTAAAAATATTTTGAAACAAATTTACTTTATTTTATGTATTTTGTATATATATTTCAATTCAAATTTAGCTTATTTTGTGTGTATTTTGTATATCTATTTTCATACAAATTTAATTACTTCTGTGTATTTTTGTATATAGTTTTATACAAATTTACGTTATTTTATGTGCATTTTGTATATTTATATTTATACAAATACACATTCTCTTATTGGGATTTTGTTTATTTATATTTATACAATTTTACATTATCTTATGTGTATTTTGTATACATTTTTGATTCGTATTTACTTAATTTTATTTGTATTTTGTATAGAAATCTACGTTATTTTATGTGTATTCGTATATATATTTTGAAACAAATTTACATTGTTTTATATGTATTTTGCATATCTATTTCAATACAAATTTACCTTATTGTATGTGCATTTTGTATATTTATTTTAATACAAATTCAAATATTTTTTGTGTATTTTGGTATATATAATTTTATAAAAAATGCGTTATTTAATAGGTATTTTGCATCTTAGTTTTCATACAAATGTACATTATATTATTAATATTCTGTGTATATATTATACTATTTGTGTTTTTTTTTATATACATATTTTCATTATTTAATGTGTATTTTTTATATATATTTTATACAAATTAACGTTATTTTAAGTGTATTTGTTTATATAATTTCGTTCAAATTTACATTATTTTAAGTGTATTTTGTATATGTATTTCAATACAAATTTACCTAATTTTATGTGTATTTGTATATTTATTTTCCTACAAATTAAAATTATTTTTGTTTTTTTGTATATAGTTTTATACAAATTTAGGTTATTTTATGTGTATTTTCTATATCTATTTTCATACAAATACACATTCTTTTATTCATATTTTGTTTATTTATTTTGACGCGAGTTTACATTATTTAATAGCTGCCTACAAATGAATAGACCATTTATTATTATTATTATTATTATTTTATTACTATTTTGTTTATTTATTTTGATACGAATTACATGATTATATGTGTATTTTGTACATGTTTTTTATACGTGTTTACATTATTTAATGTGTATTTTGTTTATATATTTTTAAACAAATTTACGTTATTATATGTGTATTTGTATAAATATTTTGATACAAATTTACATTATTTTATGTATTTTGTATATACATTTCAATTCAAATTTAGCTTATTTTATTTTTATTTTGTATTTCTATTTTCATACAAATTTAATTACTTCTGTGTATTTTTGTATATAGTTTTATACAAATTTACGTTATTTTATGTGTATTTTGCATATTTATATTTATAAAAATACACATTCTTTTATTGGTATTTTGTTTATTTATTTTGATACGAATTTACATTATTTTTTGTGTATTTTGTATACATTTGTTTATACGTATTTACTTCTTTTTATGTGTATTTTGTATATATTTTTATAGAAATCTACGTTATTTTATGTGTATTCGTATATATATTTAATTACTTCTGTGTATTTTTGTATATAGTTTTATACAAATTTACGTTATTTTATGTGTATTTTGCATATTTATATTTATAAAAATACACATTCTTTTATTGGTATTTTGTTTATTTATTTTGATACGAATCTACATTATTTTTTGTGTATTTTGTATACATTTGTTTATACGTATTTACTTCTTTTTATGTGTATTTTGTATTTATTTTTATAGAAATCTACGTTATTTTATGTGTATTCGTATATATATTTTGAAACAAATTTGCATATCTATTTCAATACAAATTTACCTTATTGTATGTGCATTTTGTATATTTATTTTAATACAAATTCAGATATTTTATGTGTATTTTGGTATATATATTTTTATAAAAAAATGCGTTTTTTTATGGGTATTTTGCATCTTAATTTACATACAAATTTACATTATTTTATTAAGATTCTGTGTACTTATTTTGATACTATTTTACATAATTCTATTTGTGTTTTGTATATATTTTTTTATATACGTATTTACATTATTTAATGTGCATTTTTTATATATATTTTATATCATTTCATGTGTATTTTATATATATATATATATATATATATATATATATATATATATATATATATATATATATATATATCTATATATATATATATATATATATATATATATATATATATATATATATATATATATATATATATATATATATATATATATATATATATATATATATATATATATATATATATATATATATATATATATATATATATATATATATATATATATATATATATATATATATATATATATATATATATATATATATATATATATATATATATTTCATACAAATTTACGTTATTTTAAGTGTATTTGTTCATGTATTTTCATTCAAATTTACATTATTTTATGTGTATTTTGTAAATGTATTTTAATACAAATTTACCTAATTTTATGTGTATTTTCTATACTTATTTTCAAACAAATTTAAATTATTTTTGTGTATTTTTGATATAGTTTTATACAAATTTACGTTATTTTATGTGTATTTTGTATATCTATTTTCATACAAATACACATTCTTTTATTAATATTTTGTTTATTTATTTTGACACGAATTTACATTATATAATGTCTTTTTTGTATATATATTTTTATACGTATTTACGGCATCTAAAGTTTATTTTGTATATATATTTCTATAGAAATCTGCGTTATTTTATATGCATTCGTATATATATTTTGAAACAAATTTACATTGTTTTATGTGTATTTTGCATTTTTTTTTCATAAAAATTTACCTTATTGTATGTGCATTTTGTATATTAATTTTTCTACAAATTTAATTATTGAATGTGTATTTATGTATATGTATTTTTATAAAAATATGCTTTATTTTTTTGGTATTTTGCATCTTTATTTTCATACAAATTTACATTCTTTTATTGATATTTCGTGTATTTATTTTGATACGATTTTACATTATTTTCTATGTGTATTTTGTATATATATTTAATACAAATGTATATTATTTTATGTGTAATTGTTTTCATTTCATACAAGTTTTCATTATTTTGTGTATTTTGTACATGTACAAATTTGTACAAATTTAACTAATTATATGTGTATTTTGTATATCAATTTTCATAAAAATTTAAATTATTTTTGTTTTTTTGTATATATTTTTATACAAATTTTCGTTATTTTATGTGTATTTTGTATATTTATTTTCCTACAAATATACGTTCTTTTATCGGAATTTTGTTTGTTTATTTTGATACGAATTTACATTATTTTAGGTGTATTTGGTATATATATTTTTATACTATTTACATCATTTTATATGTATTTTGTATGGATATTTTCATAGAAATTTACTTTATTTTATGTGTATTCGTATATATATTTTGATACAAATTTACATTATTGATCTATATTTTGCATATGTATTTCAATACAAATTTACTTTATTGTATATGCATTTTGTATATTTATTTCAATACAAATTTAATTATTTCATGTGTATTTTTGAATATATATTTTTATGCATATATGCGTTATTATATGGGTATTTTGCATCTTTATTTTCATACAAATTTAAATTATTTTATTGATATTCTGTTTATTTATTTTGATACGATTTAACATTATTCTATGTATATTTTGTATATATATTTTTATACATATTTACATTATTTAATGTATATTTTGTATATATATTTTATCCAAATTTACGTTATTTTATGTGTATTTGTTTATATATTTTCATACAAATTTACATTATTTTATGTGTATTCTGTATATGTATTTCAATACAAATTTGCATAACTTTGTGTATTTTGCATATCTATTTTCAAACAAATTTAAATTATTTTTGTGTATTTTTGTATTTATTTTTATACAAATTTTAGTTATTTTATTTGTATTTTGTATATATATATTTTCCTACAAATATACAATCTTTTATTATAATTTTGTTTATTTATTTTGATACGATTTTACATTATTTTATGTGTATTTTGTATATATATTTTTCTACGTATTTACATTATTTTATGTGTATTTTGTATATATATTTTTCTACGTATTTACATTACTTTATGTGTATTTTGTATATATATTTTAATAAAAATTTACATTATTTTATTGTGAGTATTCCTATTTATTTTGATACAAATTTTATACAAATTCATGTTATTTTTTGTGTATTTGTATATATATTTTCATACAAATTTATATTATTTTACGTGTATTTTTACATATTTTTCATTACAAATTTACCTTATTTTATGACTATTTTGTATATTTATTTCATTCAATTTTAAATTATTTTATGTGTATAATTGTATTTATATTTACGTAATTTTATGTGTATTTTCTACATATATTTTCATCCAAAATTACATTATTTTATTGGTATTTTCTTTATTTATCTCGATACGAATTTAGATTTTTTCATAGGTATTTTGTATACATATGTTTATACTCATTTAAATTATGTAATGTGTGTTTTGTATATATTTTTTAATGCAAATTTATTTTATGTGCATTTTTGTACATATATTTTAATAGAAATTTATTTATTTTGTGTATTTTGTATGTTTTCTCATAAAAATTTACATTATTTTATTGGTATTTTGTTTATTTATTTTGATACGAATTACATGATTATATGTGTATTTTGTATATATTTTTTATACGTAATTACATAATTTAATGTGTATTTTGTTTATATAATTTTATATAAAATTTACGTAATTATACGTGTATTTGTAAAAATATTTTGATACAAATTTACTTTATTTTATGTATTTTGTACATATATCTCAATTCAAATTAAGCTTATTTTGTGTGTATTTTGTATATCTATTTTCATACAAATTTAATTACTTTTGTGTATCTTTGTATATTGTTTTATATAAATTTACCTTATTTTATGTGCATTTTGTATATTTATATTTATACAAATACACATAAAATAAAGTAAATTTGCATAAAAATAAATATACAAAACACACATTAAATAATGTAAATGCATATAAAAATATGTATACAAAATACATATGAAATAATTTAAATTCGTATCGAATTAAACTAACAAAATACCAATAAAATAATGTAATTTTTGATGAAAATATATATAGAAAATACACATAAAATAACCTAAATATAAATATATATATACACAAAATAGTTTAAAATTGAAGGAAATAAATATTCAAAATAAACTTAAAATAAGGTAAATTTGTAATGAAATATATGTAAAAATGCACATAAAATAATCTAGATTTGTATGAAAATATATATACATATACACATAAAATAACATGAATTTGTATAAAATTTGTATCAAATTATATACCAATACACACAATAAAATAGAGTAAATTTTTATGAAAATATATATCCAAAATACACATAAAATAATGTAAATACGTAGAAAAATATATATACAAAATACACATATAATAAAGTAAACTCGTATCAGAATAAATAGATAAAATTCCAATAAAATAATGTATATTTGTAAGAAAATATATATAGAAAATACAAATAAAATAACTAAAATTTGTATAAAAATATATACAAAAACACAAAAAAACTATTTAAATTTGTTTGAAAATAGATATGCAAAATACACATAAAATTAGGCATATTTGTATTGAAATACATATACAAAATACACATGAAATAATGTAAGTTTGAATGAAAATATATAAACAAATACACTTAAAATAACGTAAAATTATATGAAATATATATACAAAATACACATTAAATAATGTAAATATGTATAAAAAAAAATATATACAAAACAGAAATAGAATAATGTAAAATCGTATCAAAATAAATACACAGAATATTAATAAAATAATATAAATTTGCATGAAAATAAAGATGCAAAATACCCATAAAATAACGCATTTTTTATAAAAATATATATACCAAAACACACATAAAATATTTGAATTTGTATTAAAATAAATATACGAAATGCACACACAGTAAGGTAAATTTGTATTGAAATAGATATGCAAAATACATATAAAACAATGTAAATTTGTTTCAAAATATATATACGAATACACATAAAAAACGTAGATTTCTATAAAAATACATATACAAAATACAAATAATATTAAGTAAATACGAATAAAAAACTGTATACAAAATACACATAAAATAATGTAAATTCGTATAAATGTAAATAAACAATATACCATTAAAAGAATGTGTATTTGTATAAATATAAATATACAAAATGCACATAAAATAACGTAAATTTATATAAAACTATATACATAAAATAACGCAAATTTCTAGAAAATATATACAAAATGAACATAAAATAAATTTGCATGAAAATATATATACAAAACACACTTTAGATAATGTAAATGAGTATAAAATATGTATACAAAATACCTATGAAATAATCTAAATTTGTATCTAATTAAATTAAGAAAATACCATTAAATAAATTAACTTTGGATGAAAATATATATGCAAAATACACATAAAATAACTTAAATACAAATACAAATATACACATAAAATAATTTAAAATTGAATGAAATAAATATACAAAATAAACATAAAATAAGGTAAATTTGTAATAAAATATATGTAAGAATACATAAAATAATATAAATTTGTATGAAAATATATATAATACACATAAAATAACATGAATTTGTATAAAATTTGTTTCAAAATATATATATATATACACATATATAATATATAAATTTTTATGAAAATGTATATATATATACATAAAATAATTTTAATACGTAGAAAATATATATATATATATACATAAAATAATGTAAATTCGTAAAAATTAAATAAACAAAATTCCAATCAAAGAATGTATATTGTAGGAAAATATATATACAAAAACAAATAAAATAACTAAAATTTGTATAAAAATATATACAAAATACACATAAATAATTTAAATTTGTTTGAAAATATATGCAAAATACACATAAAGTTAGGCAAATTTGTATTGAATACATATACAAAACTCACATAAAATAATGTAAATTTGTATGAAAATATAAACAAATACATATAAAATAACGTAAATTTGATAAAATATATATACAAAATATACATTAAATATTTTAAATATGTATAAAATATATTATATTATATATATTTTATTGATATTTGTTATTTATGTGTATTTTGTATATGTTTTCTCAGAAATTTACATTATTTTATTGGTATTTTGTCTATTTATTTTGATACGAATTACATGATTATTTGTGTATTTTGTACATTTTTTATACGTATTTACATTATTTAATGTGTATTTTGTTTATATATTTTTATACAAATTTACGTTATTATATGTGTATTTGTAAAAGTATTTTGATACAAATCTACATTATTTTATGTATTTTGTATATATATTTCAATTCAAATTTAGCTTATTTTATGTGTATTTTGTATATCTATTTATTTTAATACAAAATCAAATATTTTATGTTTTTTCGTATATATATTTTTATAAAAAATGCGTTATTTTATGGGTATTTTGCATCTTAATTTTCATACAAATTTACATTATTTTATTAATATTTTCTGTATCTATTTTGATACGATATTACATTATTTTATTTGTGTTTTGTATGTATTTTTTTTATACGTATTTACATTTTTTAATGTGTTTTTTGTATATATATTTGATACATATTTACGTTATTTTAAGTTATTTTATGTGTATTTGTTTATATATTTTGACACAAATTTACAATATTTTATGGATATTTTGTATATATATTTCAAAAGAAATTTACCTAGTTTTATGTGTATTTTGAATATCTATTTTCATACAAACTCAAAATATTTTTATGTATTTTTTGTATATATTTCAATACAAATTTTAGTTATGTTATGTGTATTTTGTAAATCTATTTTCATTCATATATATATTATTTTATTGGTATTTTGTTGATTTATATTGATACGAATTTACATTATTTTATATGTACTTTGTATATATATTTTTATACGCATTTACATTATTTCATATTTATTTTGAATATATATTTTTATACAAATTTTTATGTGCATTTGTATGTATATTTTCATATAAATTTACATTATTTTATGTGTATTTTGTACATATATTTCATTACATATTTACCTTATTTTATGTTTATTTTGTATGTGTATTTTGTACATTTATATTTATACAAATACACATTCTTTTATTGGTA
>NC_066531.1:17531616-17604116 GCF_024679095.1 Eriocheir sinensis | reverse complement strand
CAAGCCTCTCTGCAGCACAGGACACCTTCTGATTCCATAACACTAAGCCAGAGAGTGCCACCCTTCTATAGGGTCAGATTAGTGCATTTTAACCGTTCACTAGCATAGTTATAACACCTCAGAGCCTCTATGCAGCACATGACAACTGCTGATTCCTTTGCACTGAGCCAGAAAGTGCAACCTTCCTATAGGGTCAGATTAGTGCAGTCCAACCTTTCACTAGACTAGTTAAAATACCTCCAAGCCTCTCTGCAGCACATGACACCTTTTGATTCCCTAGCACTGAGCCTTACAGTGCCACCTTCCTATAGGGTCATATTAGTGCATTTCAGCCTTCCACTAGCATAGTTATAACACCTCCAAGTTACTCTATAGCACATGACATCTTCTGATTCCCCTGCACTGAGCAAGAGACTGAAACCTTCCTATAACTACACCTTTCTACAGGGTCAGAGTAGTGCAGTCCAGGTTTTCACTAGCATAGTTATAACACCTCCAATCCTTTATGCAGCACATGGCACTTTCTGATTCCCTATCACTGAGCTTGAGAGTTACACCTTCATACACCTTCACCTTCCTACGGGGTCAGATTAGTGCAGTCCATCCTTTCACTAGCATAATTATAACATCTGCAAACCTCTCTGCAGCACATGACACCTTCTGATTCCCTAGTACTGAGTGAGAGAGTGCCACCTTCCTACACCTTCACCTTCCAACAGGGTCAGATTAGTCCAGTCCAGGCTATTAGTACCATTGTTAAAACTCTTCCAAGCCTCTCTGCAGCACATGACACCTTCTGATTCCCTAGCACATAGCTTGAGAGTGCCACCTTCTTATACCTTCCCCTTCCAAAAGGGTCAGATTAGTTTAGTTCAACCTTTCACTAGCATACTTATAATACATCCAAGCCTCTAGGCAGTACATGACACCTTCTGATTCCCTAGCACTGAGACAGAGTATGCCACCTTTCTACAGAGTCAGATTACTGCAGTCCAGCCTTTCACCAGCATAGGTATAACACCTCCAAACCTCTTTGCTGCAAATGACACCTTCTGATTCCCTAGCACTGAGCTTGAGAGTGCCAACTTCCTACACTTTCACCTTCCTACAGGGACAAATTAGTGCAGTCCAGCCTTTCACTAGCATAGTTGTAACAATTCCAAGCTCCTCTGTAGCACAAGACACCTTCTGATTTCCCAGCACAGATGCAGAGTGCCACCTTCTAACACCTTCACCTTCTTTAAGGGTCAGATTAGTTCAGTCTAGCCTTTCACTAACATAGTTATTACACCTCCAGGCCTTTCTGCAGCACATGGCACCTCCTGATTCCCTAGCCTTGACCTTGAGAGTGGTGCCTTCCTGCAGGATCAGATTTGTGTAGTCCAGCATTTTACTAGCATAGTTATAACACCTCTAAGATTCTCTGAAGCACATGAAAACCTTCTGATTCCTTAGAATTGAGCCAGAGAGTGCCACCTTCCTAAACCTTCACCTTCCTACAGGGTCTGATTAGTGCAGTCCAGCTTCTGAGTAGCATTGTTATAACACCTCCAAGCCTTTCTGCAGCACTAGGCAGCTTCAGACTCTAGCACTGAGCCAGAGAGTGCCACCTTCCTACATTGTCAAATTACTGCTGTCCAGCCTTTCACTAACGTAGTTATAACACCTCCAATCCTCTCCGCAGCACATGACACATTCTGATTCCGTAGCACATAGCTTGAGTTTGCCACCTGCCTACAGGGTCAGACTAGTGCAGTCCAGCCTTTCACTAGCATAGTTATAACACCTCCAAGCATCTCTGCAGAACATGACACCTTCTGATTTTCTAGGACTGAGCCGGTGAGTGCCACCTTCCTACACCTTCACCTCCCTACATAATCAGGTTACTGGAGTCCAGCATTTCACTAGCATAGTTATAACATCCCCAAGCCTCTCTGCAGCACATGACACCTTCTGATTCCCTAACATATAACCAGAGAGTGCCACCTTCCTACACCTACACCTTCCTACAGGGTCAGATTAGTGCAGTCCTGCCTTTCACTAGCATCGTTATAACACCTCCAAGCCTCTCTGCAGCACACGGCACCTTCTGATTCCCTAGCACTGACCTTGAGAGTGCCATCTTCCTACACCTTCTCCTTCCTACAGGGTCAGATTAGTGCGGTCCTGCCTTTCACTAGCATCGTTATAACACCTCCAAGCCCCTCTGCAGCACATGGCACCTTCTGATTCCTTAGCACTGAGCCAGAGAGTGCCACCTTCTTACAGGTTAGATTAGTGTTGTCCAGCCTTTCACTATCATATTTATATAACTTCCAAGCCTCTCTGCAGCACATGACACCTTCTGATTCCCTAGCACTGACCTTGAGAGTGCCATCTTCCTACACCTTCTCCTTCCTAAGGGGTCAGATTAGTGCAGTCCAGCGTTTCACTAGCATAGTTATAAAACTTCCAAGCTACTCTGTAGCACATGACACCTTTTGATTCACTAGCCCTGAGCCAGAGAGTGCCACCTTCTTACAGGTTAGATTAGTGTTGTCCAGCCTTTCACTATCATATTTATATCACTTCCAAGCCTCTCTGCAGCACATGACACCTTCTGATTCCCTAACCCTGTGCCAGAGAGTGCCACTTTCCTAAACCTTCAGCTTCTTACAGGGTCAGATTAGTTCAGTCAAGCCTCTCATTAGCATGTTATAACACCTCCGAGCCTTTCTGCAGCACATGACACCTTCTGATTCCCTAGCACTGACCTTGAGAGTGCCATCTTCCTACACCTTCTCCTTCCTAAGGGGTCAGATTAGTGCAGTCCAGCGTTTCACTAGCATAGTTATAAAACTTCCAAGCTACTCTGTAGCACATGACACCTTCTGATTCCCTAGCACTGAGATTGACCTTTCTACACCTGCACCTTCCTACAGGGTCAGATTAGTGCAGTCCATCCTTTCACTAATATAGTTATAACACTTGCAAGCCGCTCTGCAGCACATGACACCTTCTGATTCCCTAGCACTGAACCAGAGAGTGCCACCTTCCTACAGGGACAAAATAGTGCAGTCCAGCCTTTCACTAGCCTAGTTTAAACACCTCTCAAGCCTCTCTGTAGCACATGACACCTTCTGATTCCTTAGCACGTACAGAGCCAGATAGTGCCAACTTACTAGACCTTCACCTTCCTACAACCTCAGAAAAGTGCAGTCCAGCCTTTCACTAGCATAGTTATATCACCTCCAAGCCTCCCTGCCGCACATGACACATTCTAATTTCCTAGCACAGTGCTTGGCAGTGCCACCTTCCTACATCTTCACTTTCGTACAGGGTCAGATTAGTACAGTCCAGCCTCTCAGCAGCATAATTATAACACCTCCAAGTCTCTCTGCAGCACATGACACATTCTGATTCCCTAGCACTAAGCCAGAGAGTCCCACCTTCCTACACCTTCACCTTCGTCAGATTAGTGCAGTCCAGCCTTTCACTAGCATAGCTGTAACACCTCCAAGCCTCTCTGCAGCATATACGACCTTTTGATTCCCTTTGAGCCAAAGAGTGCCACCTTCCTAGATAGCCAGATTAGTGCAGTCCAGTCGTTCACTATCATAGTTATAACACCTCTAAGCCTCTCTGCAGCACATGACACCTTCAGATTCCCTATCACTGAGCTTGAGAGTGCCACTTTTCTACAGGGTTAGATTAGTGCAGTCCAGCATTTCACTAGCATAGATATAACACCTCCAAGCCTCTCTGCAGCACATGGCACTGAGCCAGAGAGTGCCACTTTCCTACACCTTCACCTTTTTACAGGGTCAGATTAGTGCAGTCTAGCCAATCACTAGCATAGTTATAACACCTCCAAGCCTCATTGCAGCACATGGCACCTTCTTTTTCCTGAGCATTGAGCCAGAGAGTGCCACCTTCCTACAGGTCAGATTAGTGTTGTCCAGCCTTTCACTAGCATAGGTATAACACATACAAGCCTCTCTGCAGCACATGACACCTTCTGATTCCCTATGAATGAGCCAGATAGTGCCACCTTTCTACAGTGTCAGATTACTGCAGTCCAGCTGTTGTATAGTCATTACACCTCAGCGGCACCGAAGCACTGAGCAGCTCTTCGGAACAGCAATCCGAGGATACATGTACTGCCAAGGCCCGAGGATCGGACATTCCCTGTCTGGCCTCTTTATAGAATACATCGCAACCCCCGCTCCTTCGTGTGTGTCATTCACTCCTCAACACGTGGCGACGAGGATGGGATTCTGAAGGAATCAAGTGAAACCCCGAGGACGAGAATGGGAGCAATAATTGGAGCGGTGGAGCAGTACTCAGGGGGAGAAGATTTCGAGGCCTATACAGAAAGGTTCGAAGAGTTCCTGGAGGTCAGTAATATCACCGAGGAGAATCGGAAACGGGCGTTGTTCCTGACTGTCTGCGGCCCGACGGTGTATCAATTACTGAGGAACCTGTGCGCCCTATTGAAACCCTCTGAGAGGACACTGAAGGAATTGATTCGTCTCGCTACCCAGCACTATGCGCCCAAAGTTTCAGTGGTGGTGGAAAGGTTCAAATTCAACTCTGAAAATCAAAGGGAAACCCTGATAATCAGCAGTTACGTGGCAGAACTGAAGAGGAAAGCTTCCAACTGCAGCTTTGGGGCAAACTTAACAGAGCAGCTTCGAGAAAGATTCGTCGGTGGAGTGTCGAGCGAACGGATCCGGCGGAGGTTGTTACGAGAGGGCGACGACTTAACTTGGGACAAAGCGTGCAAACTGGCATTATCGATGGAGGCAGCAACCACGGAGGCGAAGGTACTGGGAGGGGAGCACAAAGAAGCCCAGGTGAACAGAGTGGAGCCGCCGCGAACGAAGCCCGGGGACCAGAAAGAACCAACGAGCAGGTGGGACAAGGCCAGGTTGCAAAACAAGTACTTGCCTCGTGAGGGGGCACGTAGTAGTGTAACTTGTAATCGGTGTGGCAGTAGTTACCACAAGGCAACGGAGTGCCCATTTAAGGATAGGGAATGCTTCAGGTTCAGTCGTAAAGGCCACACCAGGCGAATGTAATGTGTCCACGGCGAGGCAGAGTAAATAGCGTGGATGATGAGGAGCAAGAGATTAGTGATGAGGAAGAGAGGGTGGAGGTGTTTGGTATTTTACAGCTGCCTGGACAACTGCCTGGATAACACCTCCAAGCCTCTCTGCAGCACATGACACCTGATTCCCTAGCACTGAGCCAGAAAGTGCCACCTTCCTACACCTTTACTTTCCTACAGGGTCAGATAAGTGCAGTCCAGCCTTTCATTAGCATAGTTATGACACCTCCAAGCCTCTATGTAGTACATGACACCTTCACTTTTGATTCACTAGCCCTGAGCCAGAGAGTGCCACCTTCCTACACAATCACCTTCGTACCTGGTCAGATTAGTGCAGTCCAGCTTACACTAGCATAGTTATAACACATCCAAGCCTCTCTCCAGCAAATGACACCTTGTGACTCCCTAGCACTGAGGCAGTGCCAGCTTCCTACAGGATGAGATTAGTGAAGTCAAGCCTTTCACTAGCATAGTTACAAAACCTCCAAGCCTCTCTGCAGCTCATACGACCTTTTGATTCCCTAGTACTGAGCCAAAGAGTGCCACCTTCCTACAACTTCACCTTCCTAGAGGGCGAGATTAGTGCAGTCCAGTCGTTCACTATCATAATTATAACTTCTGATTCCCTAGCACTGAGCGTTAGAGTGACACTTTCCTATAGGGTCAGATTAGTGCGGGTGATCTTGGACATATTCCTCTTACTCATCCCCCCTCCTACTCCTTTATGCCTGTTATTAGGATTTTTAGGAATGATGTTTTCTATGCACTCTCTGACCTCAACTCTCAGAAGGCTTATGGACCTGATAGAGTGTCTCCTATTGTCCGTAAAAACAGTACCTGGTCAAACTCTCTCGCCTCTGCCTATCAACATCTACCTTTCCTTCCAGCTGGAAGTACGCCTTCGCACAGCCTGTGCCTAGGAAGGGTGACCGTTCCAATCCCTCAAACCACCGCCCTATAGCTTTACTTTCCTGTCTATCTAAAGCTTTTTAATCAATCCTTAACCGGAAGATTCATAAGCAACTTTCCACTTTAACCTTCTATCTGACCGCCGGTATGGGTTCCACATGGGGCGTTCTACTGGCGATCTTCTTGCTCTCTTAACTGATTCTTGGTCATCTTTTCTTAGCCGTTTCGGTGAAACTTTCTATGTTGCGCTAGACATATCGAAAACACTCGATAGAGTCTTGCACAAGTCTTTGCTTTCTAAACTGACCTCTTTCGGATTCTATCCTTCTCTCTGTTCCTTTATCTCTAGTCTACTTTCCGGCCGTTCTATCTCTGCGGTGGTAGACGGTCACTGTTCTCAGGAACTTATTAACATTGGTGTTCCACAGGGCTCTGTCCTATCACCCACTCTCCTCCTGTTATTCTTCAATGATCTTTCCATAACAAACTGTCCTATCCACTCATACGCTGATGACTCCACTCTGCATTATTCAATTTCTTTCAATAGAGAACTCTCTTAACAGGAATTACATGACTCCAAGCTGGAGGCTGCAGAACGCTTAACCTCAGACCTTACTAACATTTCCGAGTGGGGTAAAAGGAACCTTGTGCACTTTTTTTTTTTTTTTACGTCGCGGCCTATTGCGCCGGTAGGCTTCTTCCTGCCGGATCCTGATGGTCGGTCCAAGGCTTCTTCCCAGTGGGTCCTGATGGTCGGCCCAGCCCATTCTGGCACAGGCGAGTGTTTATAGTGGCGCCATCTTGCATTGGCTCATGCTGCCCTCCCGGAGCTCATCTTTAATCCTAGAATCTGGAGTCCGGGTTGATAGGTGGTCTTCTGGACAGCATGTGGGTAGTTTTAAGCCAGTCGGCGGCCGCTGAAAAATCCTAGCTTGGTGGCATCAGTCGGGGATTGAACTCGTGTCTTCCTAAACGCGGGACCGTCTCGCTATCCGTTCAGCCACCGCCTCTATAATGCATCAAAAACACAGTTTATCCACTTATCAACTCGACGCAATCTTCCAAACACCCTTACCCCCGATTATTCGACAACACTCAGCTGTCACCATCTTCAACACTAAACATCCTTGGTCTATCCTCAACTCAAAATCTTAACTGAAAATTTTACATCTCGTCTCTCACTAAATCAACTTCTTCAAAGTTGGGCGTTCTGTATCGTCTCCGCCAGTTATTCTCCCCCGCACACATGCTATCCATATACAGTGGCATTGTCCGACCTCGTATGGAGTATGCATCTCATGTGTGTTGGGGCTCTACTCACACAGCTCTCTTGGACAGAGTGGAGTCTAAGGCTCTTCGTCTCATCAGCTCTCCTCCTCATACTGATAGTCTTCGACCTCTTAATTTCCGCCGCAATGTTGCCTCCCTTTCTATCTTCTATCGATATTTTCAGG
Source organism: Eriocheir sinensis (assembly GCF_024679095.1). Taxonomy (NCBI): domain Eukaryota; kingdom Metazoa; phylum Arthropoda; class Malacostraca; order Decapoda; family Varunidae; genus Eriocheir; species Eriocheir sinensis. The sequence goes on along the minus strand of NC_066531.1, from coordinate 17,596,664 downwards.
CTGACTGCTCTTCTGAACTTGCTAACTGCTTGCCTCCCCCCATCCCGCGGCCCCGGTGCACCCGACTTTCTACTCATGGTCATCCCTATACTGACCAAACCCCTTATGCAAGAGTTAACCAGCATAATCACTCTTTCATCTCTCACGCGGGTAAACTCTGGAACAATCCTACTTCTTATGTATGTCCTCCTGCCTACGACTTGAAAACCTCTCCTCCCGAAATTGACCTCTCTTTCGGCCACCTCTTTGGATTCTTTTTGTGAGCAGCGAGTAGCGGGCTTTTTTTATTATTGCTTACTTTACCCTTGAGCTGTCTCATTTGTTGTAAAAAAAATAGTTATAACACCTCCAAGCCGCTCTGCAGCACATGACACCTTCTGATTCCCTACCACAGACCTTCAGAGTGCCACATTCCTACACCTTTACCTTCTTACAGGGTCAGATTAGTGCAGTCCAGCCTTTCACTAGCTTAGTTATAACACCTACAAGACTCTGCAGCACATATCTCCTCCTGACACCCTAGCACTAAGGCAGAGAGTACCACCTTCCTACGCCTTCACCTTTCTACAGGGTCAGATTAGTGCAGTCCAGCCTTTCAGTAGCATTGTTATAACACCTCCACGCCATTCTGCAGCACATGACACCTGATTCCCTAGCACTGAGCTTGAGAGTGCCACCTTCCTACTGGCTCAGATTAGTGCAGTACAGCCTTTCACTAGCATAGTTATAACAACCCCATGCCTCTCTGCATCATATGACACCTGACTCCCTAGCAAAGAGTTCGAGACTGCCACCTTCCTGCAGAGTCACTTTCCTACAGGGTCAGATTAGTGCAGTCCAGCCTTTCACTAGCATAGTTATAACACCTCGAAGCCTCTATGCGGCACATGACAACTGATTCCCTAGCTCCAAGCCAGAGCCACCTTCCTACACCTTAACCCTCCTACTGTGTCAAATTAGTGCAGCCCAGCCTTTCACTAGCATAGTAATAAATAACACCGCCAAGCCTCTCTGCAGCACATGCCACCTTCTGATTCCTTAGCACAGCGCTTGAGAGTGTCACCTTCCTATTGGGTCAGATTAGTGCTGTACAGCTTTTCACTAGCATAGTTATAACACATCCATGCCTCTCTGCAGCACATTTTCACTAGCATAGTTATAACACATCCATGCCTCTCTGCAGCACATGACACCTTCTGATTCCCTAGCACAGAGCTTCACCCTCCTACACTTTCACCTTCCCACACTGTCATATTAGTGCAGTTCAGCCTTTCTTAAGCATAGTTATAACACCTACAAACCTGTATGCAGCACATTACAGCTTCTGATTCCTACGCACTGAGCCAGAAAGTGCCCCCTTCCTACAAGGTCAGATTAGTGGAGTAGAGCCTTTCACTAGAATAGTTCAAACACCTCCAAGCCTCTCTGCACCACATACGACCTTCTGATTCCCTAGCACTGAGCCAGAGAATGCCATCTTCCTACACCTTCACCTTCCTCCAGGGACAAATTAGATTAGATCAATCCAGCCTTTCATATGCATAGTTATAGCACCTCCAAGCCTCTCTGCAGCACATGCCACCTTCTGATTTCCTAGCACAGAGCTTGAGAGTGCCACCTTCCTATTGGGTCAGATTAGTGCTGTACATCCTTTCACATGCATAGTTATAACACATCCAAGCCTCTCTGCAGCACATACCACCTTTTGATTCCCTAGCACAGAGCTTGAGAGTGCCACCTTCCTATTAAGTCAGATTAGTGCTGTACATCCTTTCACTAGCATAGTTATAACACCTCCAAGCTTCTCTGCAGCACATGCCACCTTCTGATTCCCAAGCAAAGAGCTTGAGAGTGCCACCTTCCTATTGGTTCAGATTAGTGCTGTACATCCTTTCACATGCATAGTTATAACACATCCAAGCCTCTCTGCAGCACATGACACTTTCTGATTCCCTAGCACAGAGCCAGAGAGTGCCACTTTCCAAAAGGGCCAGATTAGTGTAGTCGACCCTTTCATTAGCATAGTTATAACACCTCCAAGCCTCTCAGCAGCACATGACACCTTCTAATTCCCTAGCACTGAGCTTGAGAGTGCCACCTTCCTCAACCTTCTCCTTCCAACAGAGTTAGATTTGTGCAGTCCAGCCTTTCACTAGCATAGGTGTAACACCTCCAATACTCTCTGCAGCACATGACACCTTCTGATTCCTTAGCACTGAGCCAGAGAGTGCCACCTACCTACAGTGCCATATGAGTGTAGTCCAGCTTTTCATTAGCATAGTTATAACAACTCAAATGCTCTCTGCAGGTCATGACACCGGATTTCCTTGCAATGAGTCAGAGAGTGCCACCTTCCTACTGCTGCACCGTCCTACAGGGCCAGGTTAGTGCAGTCCAGTCTTTCACTAGCATATTTATAACACCCCCAAGCCTCTCTACAGCACATGACTCCTTCTGATTCCCTACCATAAAGCTTGAGAGTGCCACCTTACTACACCTTCACCTTCTTACAGGGTCAGATTAGTGCAGTTTTGCCTTTCACTAGTTTAGTTATAACACCACCAAGCCTCTCTGCAGCAAATGGCACCTTTTGATTCCCAAGCACAGAGCTTGAGAGTGCCACCTTCCTACACCTTCACCTTCCTCTAGGGTCAGACTAGTGCAATGCAGCCTTTCACTAGCATGGATATAACACCTCCAAGCCTCTCTGCAGCACAAGACACCTTCTAACTCCCTAAAACTGAGACAGAGGGTGCCACCTACCTAGAGAGCCAGATGAGGCTCTCTGCAGCGCATGACACCTCATAATTCCCAAGCACAAAGCTTGAGAGTGCCACCATCCTACAACTCACCTTCCTACTGGGTCAGACTAGTCAGTCTAGCATTTCACTAGCATAGTTATAGCACCTCTAAGCTACTCTGCAGCACATGACACCTTCTGATTCCCAAGCACTGAGACAGAAAATGCCACCTTCCTACACCTTAACCTACCTACAGGGACAGATTAGTGCAGTCCAGCCTTCCACTAGCATAGTTATAACACCTCTAAGCTACTCTGCAGCACATGACACCTTCTGATTCCCAAGCACTGAGACAGAAAATGCCACCTTCCTACACCTTAACCTACCTACAGGGTCAGATTTGTGCAGTCAAGCCTTTCAATAGCATAGTTATAACACCTCAAAGCCTCTCTGCAGCACATGACACTATATATTCCCTAGCACTGAGCAACAGAGTGCCACCTTCCTACACCTTCATTTTCCTACAGGGTCATATTAGTGCAGTCCAGCCTTACACTAGCATAGTTATGACACCTCCAAGCCTCTCTGCAGCACATGACATATGATTCCCTAGCACAGAGCCAGAGAATGCCACTTTCCTACACCTTCACATTCCTACAGGGTCAGATTAGTGTAGTCCAGCATTTCACTAGCATAGTTATAATACATCAAAGCCTCTCTGCAGTACATGACACCTGATTCCCTAGCACAGAGCCAGAGAATGCCACCTTCCTACACCTTCACATTCCTACAGGGTCAGATTAGTGTAGTCCAGCATTTCACTAGCATAGTTATAATACATCAAAGCCTCTCTGCAGTACATGACACCTGATTCCCTAGCACAGAGCCAGAGAATGCCACCTTCCTAAGCCTTCACCTTCCTACAGGGTCAGATTAGTGCGGTCCAGCTTTTACCTAGCATAGTTATAACACCTCCAAGCCTCTCTGCAGCACATTACACCTTATGATTCCTTAGCACTGAGCCAGAGCGTGCCACCTCCTTACACCTTCACCTCCCTACAGGGTAAGATTAGTGCAGTCCAGCCTTTCACTAGCAAAGTTACAACATCTCCAAACCTCTCTGCAACACATGAGACCTGACTCCATAGCACTGAGACAGAAAATGCCACCTTCCTACGGGGTCAGATTAGTGCGGTCCAGGCTTTCACTCGTATGGTTATAACACCTCAAAGCTTCTCTGCAGTACATCACACCTTCTGATTCCCTTGCACTGAGCCAGAGAGTGCCACCTTCCGACACATTCACCATCCAACAGGGTCAGATTAGTGCAGTCAAGTCTGTCAGTAGCATAGTTATAAAAACTCCAAGCCTCTCTGCAACACATGACACCTTCTGATTCCCTAGCACTGAGCCAGAGAGTGCCAACTTTCTACAGGGTCAGATTAGTGAAGTCCAGTATATCACTAGCATGGTCATAACACATCCAAGTCTATTTGCAGCGCATGACACCTTTTGATTCCCTAGCACTGAACCAGAGAGTGCAACCTCCATACAGGGTCAAAGTAGAGCAGTCCAGCCTTTCACTAGCATAATTATAACACCTTCACACCTCTCTGCAGCACTTGACACATTCTAATTCCTTGGCACTGAATCAGGAAATGCCATCTTCTTAAAGGGTCAGATTAGTGCAGACCAGTATTCATGAGCATAGGTAAAGCACCTTCAAGCCAGTCTGCAGCACCTGACACCTTCCGATTCCCGAGCATTGAGCCTGAGAGTGCCTTCTTCCTCCACCTTCACCTTCCTACAGGGTCAGATTTGTGCAGTCCAGCTTATCACTAGCATAATTATAACACCTTCAAGCCTCTCTGCAGCACATGACACTTTCTGATTCCCTAGAACTAACCTTGAGAGTGCAACCTTCCTACAGGGTCAGATTAGTGCAGTCCAGCCTTTTACTGGCATAGTTATAACACCTCCAAGCCTTTCTGCAGCGGATGACACCTTCTAATTCCCAAGCACTGCGCCAGAGTGCCACCTTCCTATAGGGTCAGATTACTGCAGTCCAATATTTACCTATCATAGTTATAACACCTCCAAGCCTCTCTGCAGCACATGACACCTTATGATTCCTTAGCACTGAGCCAGAGAGTCCCACCTTCCTAAACCTTCACCTTCCTAGAGGCCCAGATTAGTGCAGATATTAGATTTATTATAGTTATTATAGCACCCAAACAACGACAGACACCACCGCCGGGCACACACACACAACAACAAACACCACCGCCGGGTACACACACACAACAACAAACACCACCGCCGGGCACACACACACAACAACAAACACCACCGCCGGGTACACACACACAACAACAAACACCACCGCCGGGCACACACACACAAAAACAAACACCACCGCCGGGCACACACACACAACAACAAACACCACCGCCGGGAGCACACACACAACAACAAACACCACCGCCAAGCACACACACAACAACAAACACCACCGCCGGGAACACACACAACAACAAACACCACCGCCAAGCACACACACACAACAACAGACACCACCGCCGGGCACACACACAACAAAAACCACCGCCGGGCACAACCACACAACAACAGACACCACCGCCGGGTACACACACAACAAACACCACCGCCGGGCACACGCACACAACAACAAACACCACCGCCGGGCACACACACAACAACAAACACCACCGCCGGGCACACACACACAACAACAAACACCACCGCCAAGCACACACACACAACAACAGACACCACCGCCGGGCACACACACAACAAACACCACCGCCGGGCACACACACAACAACAAACACCACCGCCGGGCACACACACACAACAACAAACACCACCGCCGGGCACACACACACAACAACAGACACCACCGCCAAGCACACACACACAACAAACACCACCGCCGGGCACACACACACAACAACAAACACCACCGCCAAGCACACACACACAAAAACAAACACCACCGCCGGGCACACACACACAACAACAAACACCACCGCCGGGCACACACACACACAACAACAGACATCACCACCAGGCACACACACACAACAACAGACACCACCGCAGGGAACACACACAACAACAAACACCACCGCCGGGCACACACACACAACAACAAACACCACCGCCGGGCACAAACACACAACAACAGACACCACCGCTGGGCACAAACACAAAACAACAGACACCACCGCCGGGCACAAACACACAACAACAAACATCACCGCCGGGCACAAACACACAACAACAGACACCACCGCCGGGCACAAACACAACAACAAACACCACCGCCGGGCACACACACAACAACAAACACAACCGCCAAGCACACACACACAACAACAGACACCACCGCCGGGCACACACACACAACAACAAACACAACCGCCAAGCACACACACAACAACAGACACCACCGCCGGGCACACACACAACAACAGACACCACCGCCGGGCACACACACACAACAACAAACACTACCGCCGGGCACACGCACACAAATACAAACACCACCGCCGGGCACACACACACAACAACAAACACCACCGCCAAGCATACACACACAACAACAAACACCACCGCCGGGCACACACATACACAACAACAAACACCACCGCCGGGCACACACACACAATAACAGACACCACCGCCAAGCACACACACACAACAACAGACACCACCGCCGGGCACACGCACACAACAACAAACACCACCGCGGGACACACGCACACAACAACAAACCCCACCGCCGGGCACACACACACAACAACAGACAAAACCGCCGGGCACACACACACAACAACAAACACCACAGCCGAGCACACACACACAACAACAGACACCACCGCCGGGCACACACACACAACAACAAACACCACCGCTGGGCACACGCACACAACAACAGACACCACCGCCGGGCACACACACACAACAACAAACACCACCGCCGGGCACACACACACAACAACAGACACCACCGCCGGGCACACACACACAACAACAGACACCACCGCCGGGCACACGCACACAACAACAAACACCACCGCCGGGCACACGCACACAACAACAGACACCACCAACGGGCACACACACACAACAACAAACACCACCGCCGGGCACACACACACAACAACAGACACCACCGCCGGGCACACACACACAACAACAAACACCACCGCCGGGCACACACACAACAGACACCACCGCCGGGCACACACACACCACAACAGACACTACCGCCGGGCACACACACACACAACAACAGACACCACCGCCGGGCACACACACACAACAACAGACACCACCGCCGGGCACACACACACAACAACAAACACCACCGCCGGGCACACACTCACAACAACAGACACCACCGCCGGGTACACACACAACAACAAACACCACCGCCGGGCACACACACACAACAACAAACACCACCACCGGGCACACACACACAACAACAGACACCATCACCGGGCACACACACACAACAACAGACACCACCGCTGGGCACACACACACCGCAACAGACACCACCGCCGGGCACGCCCACAAAATGACAGACACCACTAACGGGCACACAAACACAACAACAGACACCACCGCTAAGCACAGACACACAACAACAGACACCAACGCCGAGCACACACACACAACGACAGACACCACCGCCGGGCACAAACGCACAACAACAGACACCACCGCCGCGCACACACACAACAACAGACACCACCGCCGGGCACACACACACAACGACAGACACCACCGCCGGGCAAACACCCACAACGACAGACACCTACGCCGGCCACACACTCACAACGGCAGACACCACCGCCGGGAACACACACAGAACAACAGACACCACTGCCGAACACACACACAGAACAACAGACACCACCGCCGGGAACACACACAGAACAACAGACACCACCGCCGGGTACACACACAGAACAACAGACACCACCGCCGGGCACACACAGAACAACAGACACCACCGCCGGGTACACACACAGAACAACAGACACCACCGCCGGGTACACACACACAACAACAAACACCACCGCCGGGCACACCAACACAACAACAAACACCACCGCCGGGCACATGTACACAACAACAAACACCACCGCCGGGCACACACACCACAACAATCACCACCGACGGGCACACCCCCACAAACACCGACACCACCGCCGGGCCCACCCACACCCCAACAAACACCACCGCCGGGAACACACACAACAACAGACACAACCACCGGGCACACACTCACAACGACAGACACCACCGCCGGGCAAACACCCACAACGACAGACACCTACGCCGGCCACACACACACATGACAGACACCACCGCCGGGAACACACACAGAACAACAGACACCACCGCCGGGTACACACACAGAACAACAGACACCACCGCCGGGCACACACACAGAACAACAGACACCACCGCCGGGCACACACACAACAACAAACACCGCTGGGCACACACACAACAACAGACACCACCGCCGGGCACACACAGAACAACAGACACTCCCGCCGGGTACACACACAGAACAACAGACACCACCGCTGGGCACACACAACAACAAACACCACCGCTGGGCACACACACTCAACAACAAACACCACCGCTGGGCACACACACACAACAACAAACACCACCGCTGGGCACACACACACAACAACAAACACCACCGCCGGGCACACACACTCAACAACAAACACCACCGCTGGGCACACACACACAACAACAAACACCACCGCCGGGCACATGTACACAACAACAAACACCACCGCGGGGCACACACACACAACAACAATCACCACCGACGGGCACACGCACACAAAAACAAACACCACCGCCGGGCACACGCACACAACAACGAACACCACCGCCGGGCACACGCACACAACAACAGACACTACCGCCGGGCACACACACATGACAGACACCACCGCCGGGAACACACACACAACAACAGACACCACCGCCGAACACACACACAGAACAACAGACACCACCGCCGGGAACACACACAGAACAACAGACAGAACCGCCGGGTACACACACAGAACAACAGACACCACCGTCGGGCACACACACAGAACAACAGACACCACCGCCGGGAAAACACACAGAACAACAGACACCACCGCCGGGTACACACACAGAACAACAGACACCACCGCCGGGCACACACACACAACAACAAACACCACCGCCGAGCACACATACAGAACAACAGACACCACCGCCGGGTACACACACACAACAGACACCACTGTCGGGTACACACACAGAACAACAGACACCACCGCCGGGTACACATACACAACAAAAAACACCACCGCCAAGCACACACACAAAAAAACAGACACCACCGCCTGGCACACACACACAACAACAGACACCACCGCTGGGCACACACACACAACAACAAACACCACCGCCGGGCACACGTACACAACAACAAACACCACCGCGAGGCACACACACACAACAACAATCACCACCGCCGGGCACACGCACATAAAAATAAACACCACCGCCGGGCACAGGCACACAACAACAAATACCACCGCCGGGCACACGCACACAACAACAGACACTACCGCCGGGCACACACACACATGACAGACACCACCGCCGGGAACACACACAGAACAACAGACACCACCGCCGAACACACACACAGAACAACAGACACCACCGCCGAACACACACACAGAACAACAGACACCACCGCCGGGAACACATAGAACAACAGACACCACCGCCGGGTACACACACAGAACAACAGACACCACCGTCGGGCACACACACAGAACAACAGACACCACCGCCGAGAACACACACAGAACAACAGACACCACCGCCGGGTACACACACAGAACAACAGACACCACCGCCGGACACACACACACAACAACAAACACTACCGCCAGGAACACACACACAACAACAAACACCACCGCCGGGCACACGCACACAACAACAGACACCACCGCCGGGCACACACACACAACAACAGACACCACCGCCGGGCACACACACACAACAACAAACAACACCGCCGGGCACACACACACAACAACAGACACCACCACCGGGCACACACACACAACAACAGACACTACCGCCGGGCACACGCACACACAACAACAGACACCACCACCGGGCACACACACACACAACAACAGACACCACCGTCTGGCACACACACACAACAACAGACACCACCGCCGGGCACACACACACAACAACAGACACGACCGCCGGGTACACACACACAACAACAGAAACCACCGCCGGGCACACACACACAACAACAGACACCACCGCCGGGCACACACACACAACAACAAACACCACTGCCATGCACACACACACAACAACAAATACCACCGCCGGGCACACGCACACAACAACAGACACCACCGCCGGGCACACACACACAACAACAGACACCACCGCCGGGCACACACACACAACAACAAACACCACCGCCGGACACACACACACAACAACAGACACCACCGCCGGGCACACACACACAACAACAGACACCATCGCCGGGCACACACACACAACAACAGACACCACCGCTGGGCAAACACACACAGCAACAGACACCACCGCCGGGCAGGCCCACAAAATGACTGACACCACTAACGGACACACAAACACAATAACAGACACCACCGCTAAGCACAGACACACATCAACAGACACCAACGCCAAGCACACACAAACAACGACAGACACCACCGCCGGGCACAAACACACAACAACAGACACCACCGCCGGGCACACACAAACAAATACAGACACAACCATCGGGCACACACTCACGACGACAGACACCACCGCCGGGCAAACACCCACAACGACAGACACCTACGCCGGCCACACACATACAACAACAGACACCACCGCCAAGCACAAACACACAACAACAGACACCACCGCCGGGCACACGCACTCACAACAACAGACACCACCGCCGGGCACACACACACAACAACAAACACCACCGCCGGGCACACACAACAACAAACACCACCGCCGGGCTCACACACAACAACAGACACCACCGCCGGGCAAACACCCACAACAACAGACACCACCGCCGAGCACACACACACAACAGACACCACCGCCGGGAACACACACAGAACAACAGACACCACCGCCGAACACACACACAGAACAACAGACACCACCGCCAGGAACACACACAGAACAACAGACACCACCGCCGGGTACACACACAGAACAACAGACACCACCGCCGGGCACACACACAACAACAGACACCACCGCCGGGTACACACACAGAACAACAGACACCACCGCCGGGCACACACACAGAACAACAGACACCACCGCCGAGAACACACACAGAACAACAGACACCACCGCCGGGCACACACACAACAACAGACACCACCGCCGGGTACACACACAAAACAACAGACACCACCGCCGGGCACACACACACAACAACAGACACCATCACCGGGAACACACACAACAACAAACACCACCGCAGGACACACACACACAACAACAAACACCATCGCCGGGCACACACACACAACAACAAACACCACCGCCAAGCACACACACAACAACAGACACCACCGCCGGGCACACACACACAACAACAGACACCACCGCCGGGCACACACACACAACAAACACCACTGTCGGGCACACGCACACAACAACAAACACCACCGCGGGGCAGACACACACAACAACAAACACCACCGCCGGGCACACACACACAACAACAAACACCACCGCCAAGCATACACACTCAACAACAAACACCACCGCCGGGCACACACACAACAACAAACACCACCGCCGGGCACACACACACAACAACAGACAACACCACCAGGCACACACAGACAACAACAGACACCACCGCCGGGCACACACACAACAACAAACACCACCGCCGGGCACACACACACAACAGCAGACACCACCGCCGGGCACACACACAACAACAAACACCACCGCCGGGCACACACAACAACAAACACCACCGCCGGGCACACACACACAACAACAAACACCACCGCCGGGCACACACACACAACAACAGACACCACCGCCGGGCACACACACAACAACAAACACCACCGCCGGGCACACACACAACAACAGACACCACCGCGGGGCACACACTCACAACAACAGACACCACCGCCGGGCACACACACACAACAACAAACACCACCGCCGGGCACACACAACAACAAACACCACCGCCGGGCACACACACACAACAACAAACACCACCGCCAGGCACACGCACACAACAACAAACACCACCGCCGGGCACACACACACAACAAAACACACCACCGCCTGTCACACACACACAAAAACACACACCCCCGGGGGTAACACACACACAACAACAGACACCACCTCCGGGCACACACACACAACAACAGACACCACCGCCGGGAACACACACAGAACAACAGACACCACCGCCGGGCACGCCCACAACAACAAACACCACAGCCGGGCACACACACAACAACAGACACCACCGCTAAGCACAGACACACAACAACAGACACCACCGCCGAGCACACACACACAACAACAGACACCACCGCCGGGCACACACAGAAAAACAGACACCACCGCCGGGCACACACACAACAACAGACACCACCACCGGGCACACACACAACAACAGACACCACCGCCGTGCAAACACACAACAACAGACACCACCGCCGGCACACACACTCACAACAACAGACACCACCGCCGGGCAAACTCACAACAACAGACACCACCGCCGAGCACACACACACATGACAGACACCACCGCCGGGAACACACACACAACAACAGACACCACCGATGGGAACACACACAGAACAACAGACACCACCGCCGGGTACACACACAGAACAACAGACACCACCGCCGGGCACACACACAGAACAACAGACACCACCGCCGGGCACACACACAACAACAGACACCACCGCCGGGCACACACACAGAACAACAGACACCACCGCCGGGCACACCCACACACCAACAGACACCACCGCCGGGTACACACACACAACAACAGACACCACCGCCGGGCACACACACAGAACAACAGACACCACCGCCGGGCACACACACAACAACAGACACCACCGCCGAGGACACACACAGAACAACAGACACCACCGCCGGGCACACACACACAACAACAGACACCACCGCCGGGGACACACACACAACAACAGACACCACCGCCGGGCACACACACAACAACACACACCACCGCCGGGCACACACACAACAACACACACCACAGCCAAGGAATCACACACAACAACAAACACCATCGCCGGGCACACACACACAACAACAAACACCACCGCCAAGCACACACACACAACAACAGACACTACCGCCGGGCACACGCACACACAACAACAGACACCACCGCCGGGCACACACAGACAACAAACACCACCGCCGGGCACACGCACACAAAAACAAACACCACCGCCGGGCACACACACACAACAACAAACACCACCGCAGGGCACACACACACACAACAACAAACACCACCGCCAAGCACACACACACAACAACAAACACCACCGCCGGGCACACGCACAATAACAGACACCACCGCCGGGCACACACACACAATAACAGACACCACCGCCGGGCACACACACAACAAACGACACCACCCCCCGGCCAACACACACAACAACAGACACCACGGGCACACACACAACAACACACACCACCGCCGGGCACACACACACAACAACAGACACCACCGCCAAGCACACACACAGAACAACAGACACCAACGCCGGGCACACACACAACAACAAACACCACCGCCGGGCACACACACAACAACAGACACCACCGCCAGGCACACACACACAACAACAGACACCACCGCCGGGCACACACACACACAACAACAGACACCACCGCCGGGCACACACACAACAACAGACACCACCGCCGGGCACACACACACAACAACAGACACCACCGCCGGGCACACGCACAACAACTAACAGCACCGCCGGGGACACACACAACAAGAGACACCACCGCTGAGTACACACACACATGATAGACACCACCGCCGGGCACACACACACAACAACAAACACCACCGCCGGGCACACACACACACAACAACAGACACCACCGCCGGGCACACACAAACACACAACAACAGACACCACCGCCGGGCACACACACAACAACAGCCCCCACCGCCTGGCACACACTCAGAACAACAGACACCACCGCCGGGAACACACACAACAACATACACCACCGCCGGGCACACACACACAACAACAAACACCACCGCCGGGCACACACACAACAACAGACACCACCGCCGGGCACACACACAGCAACAGACACCACCGCCGGGCACACACACACAACAACAAACACCACCGCCGGGCACACACACAACAACAGACACCACCGCCGGGCACACACACACAACAACAAACACCACCGCCGGGCACACACCACCAACAACAAACACCACAGCCAAGCACACACACAACAACAGACACCACCGCCGGGCACACGCACACACAACAACAGACACCACCGCCGGGCACACACACAACAACAAACACCACCGCCGGGCACACACACACAACAACAGACACCACCGACGGGCACACACACGAACAACAACAAACACCACCGCCGGGCATACACACGAACAACAACAAACACCACCGCCGGGCACACACACACACAACAACAGACACCACCGCCAAGCACACACACACAACAACAGACACCACCGCCGGGCACACACACAACAACAAACACCACCGCCGGGCACACGCACACAACAACAAACACCACCGCCGGGCACACACACAACAACAGACACCACCGCCGGGCACACGCACACAACAACAAACACCACCGCCGGGCACACACACAACAACAAACACCACCGCCGGGCACACACACACAACAACAGACACCACCGCCGGGCACACACACACAACAACAAACACCACCGCCGGGCACACGCACACAACAACAAACACCACCGCCGGGCACACACACACAACAACAAACACCACCTCTGTTCACACACACAACAACAGACACCAATGCCGGGTACACACACAACAGACACCACCGCCGAGCACACACACACAACAGACACCACCGCCGAGCACACACACACAACAACAGACACCACCGCCGAGGACACACACACAACAACACACCCCCCCGCGGCTGACACACACACAACAGACACCACCGCCGGGCACACACACACAACAACAGACACCACCGCCAGGCACACACACAACAACAGACACCACCGCCGGGCACACACACACAACAACAAACACCACCGCCGGGCACACACACAACAAAACACACCACCGCCGGGGACACACAACAACAAACACCACCGCCGGGCACACACACACAACAACAGACACCACCGCCGGGCACACGCACACAACAACAAACACCACCGCCGGGCACACACACAACAACAGACACCACCGCCGGGCACACACAACAACAGACACCACCGCCGGGCACACACACAACAACAAACACCACCGCTGGGCACACACACAACAACAGACACCACCGCCGGGCACACACACAACAACAAACACCACCGCCGGGCACACGCACACAACAACAAACACCACCGCCAGGCACACACACAACAACAAACACCACCGCCGGGCACACACACAACAACAGACACCACCGCCGGGCACACAACAACAGACACCACCGCCGGGTACACACACAGAACATCAGACACCACCGCCGGGCACACACATAGAACAACAGACACCACCGCCGAGGACACACACAGAACAACAGACACCACCGCCGGGCACACACACACAACAACAGACACCACCGCCGGGCACACACAACAACAAACACCACCGCCAGGCACACACACACAACAACAGACACCACCGCCGGGCACACACACACAACAACAGACACCACCGCCGGGCACACGCACACAACAACAAACACCACCGCCGGGCACACACACAACAACAGAAACCACCACCGCCGGGAACACACACACAACAACAAACACCACCGCCAAGCACACACACACAACAACAGACACCACCGCCGGGCACACACACACAACAACAGACACCACCGCCTGGCACACACACACAACAACAAACACCACCGCCAGGCACACGCAGAAAACAACAAACAGCACCGCCGGGCACACACACACAACAACAAACACCACCGCCGGGCACACACACACAACAACACACACCACCGCCGGGCACACACACATCATAAGACACCAGCTCCGGGCTCACACACACAACAACAGACACCACCGCCGGGCACACACACACAACAACAGACACCACCGCCGGGCACACACACACAACAACAAACACCGCCGAGCACACACACAACAACAGACACCACCGCCGGGCACATACACAAAACAACAAACACCACCTCCGGGCACACACAAAAAACAACAAACACCACCGCCGGGCACACACACAACAACAAACACCACCGCCGGGCACACGCACACAACAACAAACACCACCGCCGGGCACACACACACAACAACAGACACCACCGCCGGGCACACACACACAACATACACCACCGCCGGCGACACACACACAACAACAGACACCACCGCCGGGCACACACACACAACAACAGACACCACCGCCGGGCACACACACACAACAACAGACACCACCGCCGGGCACACACACAACAACAAACACCACCGCCGGGCACACACACACACAACAACAAACACCACCGCCGGGCACACGCACACAACAACAGACACCACCGCCGGGCACACACACACAACGACAGACACCTATGCCGGCCACACACTCACAACGACAGACACCACCGCCGGGCAAACACCCACAACAACAGACACCACCGCCGAGCACACACACACCAACAGACACCACCGCTGGGCACACACACAACAACAAACACCACCGCCGAGCACACACACACAACAGACACCACCGCCGGGCAAACACACACAACAACAGACACCACCGCCGGGTACACGCACACAACAACAGACACCACCGCCGGGCACACACACACAACAACAGACACCACCGCCGGGAACACACACAGAACAACAGACACCACCGCCGGGTACACACAAACAACAACAGACACCACCGCCGGGCACACACACACAACAACAGACACCACCGCCGCGGACACACACAGCAACAGACACCGCCGGGCACACACACAAAATGACAGACACCAGTAACGGACACACACAACAACAGACACCACCGCCGGGCACACACACAGAACAACAGACACCACCGCCGGGCACACACAGAACAACAGACACCACCGCCGGGTACACACACACACAACAACAGACACCACCGCCGGGCACACACACAGAACAACAGACACCACCGCCGGGCACACACACAGAACAACAGACACCACCGCCGAGGACACACACAGAACAACAGACACCACCGCCGA
Source organism: Eriocheir sinensis (assembly GCF_024679095.1). NCBI lineage: Eukaryota > Metazoa > Arthropoda > Malacostraca > Decapoda > Varunidae > Eriocheir > Eriocheir sinensis. The sequence continues at coordinate 17,579,280 of NC_066531.1, read as the reverse complement.
GCACACACACAGAACAACAGACACCACCGCCGGGCACACACACACAACAAACAACACCGCCGGGCACACACACACCAACAACAGACACCACCGCCGGGCACACACACAAAAACAAACACCACCGCCAAGCACACACACACAACAACAGACACTACCGCCGGGCACACGCACACACAACAACAGACACCACCGCCGGGCACACACAGACAACAAACACCACCGCCAGGCACACGCACACAAAAACAAACACCACCGCCGGGCAGACACTCACAACAACAAACACCACCGCCGGGCACACACACAACAACAAACACCACCGCCGGGCTCACGCACACAAAATTAAACACCACCACAGCGCACACGCACACAACACCAAACACCACCGCCGGGCTCACACACACACAACAACAAACACCACCGCCGGGCACACACAACAACAAACACCACCGCCGGGCACACACACACAACAACAGACACCACCGCCGGGCACGCCCACACAAAAACAAACACCACCGCCGGGCACACACACAACAACAGACACCACCGCCGGGAATAAACGCACAACAACAGACACCACCGCCGGGCACACGCACACACAACAACAGACAAAACCGCCGGGCACACACAGAGCAACAGACACCACCGCCGAGCACACATACAGAACAACAGACACCACCGCCGGGTACACACACAACAACAGACACCACCACCGGGCACACACAAACAACAGACATCATCACCGGGCACACACACAAAACAACTAACACCACCGCCGGGCACACACACACAACAACAGACATCATCACCGGGCACACACACACAACAACAAACACCACCGCCGGGCACACACACAACAACAGACACCACCGCCGGGCACACACACACAACAACAGACACCACCGCCGGGCACGCCCACAAAATGACAGACACCACTAACGGCCACACAAACACAACAACAGACACCACCGCTAAGCACAGACACACAACAACAGACACCAACGCCGAGCACACACACACAACGACAGACACCACCGCCGGGCACAAACGCACAACAACAGACACCACCGCCGGGCACACACAACAACAGACACAACCACCGGGCACACACACACAACGACAGACACCACCGCCGGGCACACACACACAACCACAGACACCCCCGCCACACACACACAACAACAGACACCACCGCCGGGCACACACACACAACAACAGACACCACCGCCGAGCACACACACACACAACAACAGACACCACCGCCGGGCACACACACACAACAACAGACACCACCGCCGGGCACACGCACACAACAACAACAGACACCACCGCCGGGCACTCACACAACAACAGACACCACCGCCGCGCACACACACACAACAACAGACACCACCGCCGGGTACACACACAACAAACACCACCGCCGGGCACACACGAACAACTACAGACACCACCGCCGGGCACACTCACAACAACATACACCACCGCCGGGGACACACACAGAACAACAGACCCCACCGCCCAGCCCAACCACACAACAACACACACCACCGCCGCGCACACACACACAACAACCCACGCCACCGCCGAGCCCACACACAACAACAGACACCACCGCCGGGCACACACACAACAACAGACACCACCGCCGGGCACACACACAACAACAGACACCACCGCCGGGCACACACACACAACAACAGACACCACCGCCGGGCACACACACACACAAAAACACACACCACCGCCTGGCACACACACACACCAACAGACACCATCGGCGGGCACACACACACAACCACAGACACCACCGCCGGGCACACACACAACACCAGACACGACCGCTGGGCACACACACACACAACAACAGACACCACCGCCGGGCACACACACAACAACAGACACCACCGCCGGGCACACACACACAACAACAGACACCACCGCCGGGCACACACACACAACAACAGACACCACCGCCAAGCACACACACACAACAACAAACACCACCGCCGGGCACACACACACAACAACAGACACCACCGCCAAGCACACACACACAACAACAGACACCACCGCCGGGCACACACACACAAAAAAACACACACCACCGCCACGCACACACACACAACAACACACACCCCCGCCGGGCACACACACACAACAACAAACACCACCGCCGGGCACACACACAACAACAAACACCACCGCCGGGCACACACACACAACAACAGACACCACCGCCGGGCACACACACACAACAACAAACACCACCGCCGGGCACACACACACAACAACAGACACCACCGCCAGGCACACACACACAACAACAGACACCACCGCCGGGCACACACACACAACAACAGACACCACCGCCGGGCACACACACAACAACAGACACCACCGCCGGGCACACACACACAACAACAGACACCACCGCCGGGCACACACACACAACAACAGACACCACCGCCGGGCACACACACACAACAACAGACACCACCGCCGGGCACACACACACAACAACAGACACCACCGCCCGGCACACACACACAACAACAAACACCACCGCCAAGCACACACACACAACAACAGACACCACCGCCGGGCACACACACACAACAACAGACACCACCGCCGGGCACACACACACAACAACAGACACCACCGCCGGGCACACACACAACAAAAAACACCACCGCCGCACACACACACAACAACAAACACCACCGCCGGGCACACTCACGCACAACAACAAACACCACCGCTATGCACACACACACAACAACAGACACCACCGCCAAGCACACACACACAACAACAGACACCACCGCCGGGCACACACACACAACAACAGACACCACCGCCGGGCACACACACAACAACAGACACCACCGCCGGGAACACACACACAACAACAGACACCACCGCCGGGCACACACACAACAACAGACACCACCGCCGGGCACACACACAACAACAAACACCACCGCGGGGCACACACACACAACAACAGACACCACCGCCGGGCACACACACAACAACAAACACCACCGCCGGGCACACGCACACAACAACAAACACCACCGCCGGGCACACACACAACAACACAGACTACAGCGGTGGGCACACACACAACAACAGACACCACCGCCGGGTACACACACACAACAGACACCACCGCCGGGCACACACACAGAACAACAGACACCACCGCCGGGTACACACACACAGCAACAGACACCACCGCCGAGGACACACACAGAACAACAGACACCACCGCCGGGCACACACACACAACAACAGACACCACCGCCGGGCACACACACACAACAACAGACACCACCGCCAGGCACACACACAACAACAGACACCACCGCTGGGCACCCACACACAGCTACAGACACCACCGCCTGGCACAGACACACAACAACAGACACCACCGCCGGGCACACACACACAACAACAGACACCACCGCCGGGCACACACACACACAACAACAGACACCACCGCCGGGCACACACACACAACAACAGACACCACCGCCGGGCACACACACAACAACAGACACCACCGCCGGGCACACACACACAACAACAGACACCACCGCCGGGCACACACACACAACAACAGACACCACCGCCTTGCACACACACACAACAACAGACACCACCGCCGGGCACACACACACAACAACAGACACCACCGCCGGGCACACACACACAACAACAAACACCACCGCCAGGCACACACACACAACAACAAACACCACCGCCGGGCACACACACAACAACAGACACCACCGCCGGGCACACACACAACAGACACCACCGCCGGGGACACACACACAACAACAGACACCACCGCCGGGCACACACACACAACAACAGACACCACCGCCGAGGACACACACACAACAACAGACACCACCGCCGGGCACACACACAACAACAGACACCACCGCCGGGCACTCACACACAACAACAGACACCACCGCCAGGCACACACACAACAACAGACACCACATCCGGGGTCACACACACAACAACAGACACCACCGCCGGGCACACACACACAACAACAGACACCACCGCCGGGCACACACACACAACAACAGACACCACCGCCGGGCACACACACACAACAACAGACACCACCGCCGGGCACACACACACAACAACAGACACCACCGCCGGGCACACACACACAACAACAGACACCACCGCCGGGCACACACACACAACAACAGACACCACCGCCGGGCACACACACACAACAACAGACACCACCGCCGGGCACACACACAACAACAGACACTACCGCCGGGCACACACACACAACAACAGACACCACCGCCGGGCACACACACACAACAACAGACACCACCGCCGGGCACACACACACAACAACAGACACCACCGCCGGGCACACACACACAACAACAGACACCACCGCCGGGCACACACACACAACAACAGACACCACCGCCGGGCACACACACACAACAACAGACACCACCGCCGGGCACACACACACAACAACATACACCACCGCCGGGCACACACACAACAACAGACACCACCGCCGGGCACACACACACAACAACAGACACCACCGCCGGGCACACACACACAACAACAGACACCACCGCCGGGCACACACACACAACAACAAACACCACCGCCGGGCACACACACACAACAACAGACACCACCGCCGGGCACACACACACAACAACAGACACCACCGCCGGGCACACACACACACAACAAACACCACCGCCGGGCACACACACACAACAACAGACACCACCGCCGGGCACACACACACAACAACAGACACCACCGCCAGGCACACACACAACAACAGACACCACCGCCGGGCACACACACACAACAACAGACACCACCGCCGGGCACACACACAACAACAAACACCCCCGCCGGGATCACACACACAACAACATACACCACCGCCGGGCACACACACACAACAACAGACACCACCGCCGGGCACACACACACAACAAACACCACCGCCGGGCACACACACACAACAACAGACACCACCGCCGGGCACACACACACAACAACAGACACCACCGCCGGGCACACACACACAACAACAGACACCACCGCCGGGCACACACACACAACAACAAACACCACCGCCGGGCACACACACACAACAACAGACACCACCGCCGGGCACACACACACAACAACAGACACCACCGCCGGGCACACACACACAACAACAGACACCACCGCCGGGCACACACACACAACAACAGACACCACCGCCGGGCACACACACACAGCAACAGACACCACCGCCGGGCACGCCCACAAAATGACAGACACCACTAACGGGCACACAAACACAACAACAGACACCACCGCTAAGCACAGACACACAACAACAGACACCACCGCCGAGCACACACACACAACAACAGACACCACCGCCGGGCACACACACACAACAACAGACACCACCGCCGGGCACACACACAGAACAACAGACACCACCGCCGGGCACACACACAGAACAACAGACACCACCGCCGGGCACACACACAGAACAACAGACACCACCGCCGGGTACACACACACAACAACAGACACCACCGCCGGGCACACACACAGAACAACAGACACCACCGCCGAGGACACACACAGAACAACAGACACCACCGCCGAGCACACACACAGAACAACAGACACCACCGCCGGGCACTCATACACAACAACAGACACCACCGCCGGGTACACACACAAAACAACAGACATCACCCCCGGGCACACACACACAACAACAAACACCACCGCCAAGCACACACACACAACAACAGACACATCCGCCGGGCACACGCACACACAACAAAAGACACCACCGCCGGGCACACACACAACAACAAACACCACCGACGGGCACACACAGAAAAACCAACACCACCGCCTTGCACACACACAACAACAGACACCACCGCCGGGCACACACACACAACAACAAACACCACCGCCGGGCACACACACAACAACAAACACCACCGCCGGGCACACGCACACAACAACAGACACCACCGCCGGGCAAAGACACACAACAACAAACACCACCGCCGGGCACACACACACAACAACAGACACCACCGCCGGGCACACACACACACAACAACAGACACCACCGCCGGGCACACACACAACAACAAACACCACCGCCGGGCACACACACAACAACAGACACCACCGCCGGGCACACACACACAACAACAGACACCACCGCCGGGCACACGCACACACAACAACAGACACCACCGCCGGGCACACACACACACAACAACAGACACCACCGCCGGGCACACACACACAACAACAGACACCACCGCCGGGCACACACACACAACAACAGACACCACCGCCGGGCACACACACAACAACACACACCACCGCCTGTCACACACACACAACAACAAACACCACCGCCGGGCACACACACACAACAACAGACACCACCGCCGGGCACACACACACAACAACAGACACCACCGCCGGGCACACACACACAACAACAGACACCACCGCCGGGCACACACACACAACAACAGACACCACCGCCGGGCACACACACAAAACAACAGACACCACCGCCGGCCACACACACACAACAACAGACACCACCGCCGGGCACACACACACAACAACAGACACCACCGCCGGGCACACACAACAACAGACACCACCGCCGGGCACACACACACAACAACAGACACCACCGCCGGGCACACACACACAACAACAGACACCACCGCCGGGCACACACACAACAACAGACACCATCACCGGGCACACACACACAACAACAGACACCACCGCCGGGCACACACACAACAACAGACACCACCGCCGGGCACACACACACAACAACAGACACCACCGCCGGGCACACACACACAACAACAGACACCAACGCCGTGACCACACACACAACCACAGACAAGACCACCGGGCACACACACACAACAACAGACACCACCCCCGAGCACACACACAACAACACACACCACCGCCGGGCACTCACACACAACAACAGACACCACCGCCGGGCACACACACACAACAACAGACACCACCGCCGGGCACACACACACAACAACAGACACCACCGCCGGGCACACACACACAACAACAGACACCACCGCCGGGCACACACACAACGACAGACACCACCGCCGGGCACACAAACACAACAAAACTCATCACCCCCGGGCAAACACACACAACAACCGACACCACCGCCGGGCACACACACAACAACAGACACCACCGCCGAGCACACACACACAACAACACATACCACCGCCGGGCACACACACAACAACAAACACCACCGCCGGGCACACACACACAACAACAGACACCACCGCCGGGCACACACACACAACAACAGACACCACCGCCGGGCACACACACACAACAACAGACACCACCGCCGTGCACACACACAACAACAGACACCACCGCCGGGCACACACACAACAACAGACACCACCGCCGGGCACACACACACAACAACAGACACCACCGCCGGTCACACCGACACAACAACAGACACCACCGCCAGGCACACACACACAACAACAGACACCACCGCCGGGCACACACACACAACAACAGACACCACCGCCGGGCACACACACACAACAACAGACACCACCGCCGGGCACACACACAACAACAGACACCACCGCCGGTCACACACACACAACAACAGACACCACCGCCGGTAACACACACAACAACAGACACCACCGCCGGGCACACACACACAACAACAGACACCACCGCCGGGCACACACACACAACAACAGACACCACCGCCGGGCACACACACACAACAACAGACACCACCGCCGGGCACACACACACAACAACAGACACCACCGCCGGGCACACACACACAACAACAGACACCACCGCCGGGCACACACACACAACAACAGACACCACAGCCGGGCACACACACAACAACAGACACCACCGCCGGGCACACACACACAACACGAGACACCACCGCCCGGCACACACACACAACAACAGACACCACCGCCGGGCACACACACACAACAACAGACACCACCGCCGGGCACACACACAACAACAGACACCACCGCCGGGCACACACACACAACAACAAACACCACCGCCGGGCACATACACACAACAACAGACACCACCGCCGAGTACACACACACAACAACAGACACCACCGCCGGGCACACAAACAACTACAGACACCACCGCCGGGCACACATACACAACAACAGACACCACCGCCAGGCACACACACAACAACAGACACCACCGCCGGGCACACACACAACAACAAACACCACCGCCGGGCACACACACACAACAACAGACACCACCGCCGGGCACACACACAACAACAGACACCACCGCCGGGCACACACACACAACAACACACACCACCGCCGGGCACACACACACAACAACAGACACCACCGCCGGGCAAAGACACACAACAACAGACACCACCGCCGGGCACACACACACACAACAAACACCACCGCCGGGCACACACACACAACAACAGACACCACCGCCGGGCACACACACACAACAACAGACACCACCGCCGGGCACACACACACAACAACAGACACCACCGCCGGGCACACACACACAACAACAGACACCACCGCCGGGCACACACACACAACAACAGACACCACCGCCGGGCACACACACACAACAACAGACACCACCGCCGGGCACACACACAACAACAGACACCACCGCCGGGCCCACATATAACAACAGAAACCACCGCCGGGCACACACACACAACACACACCACCGCCGGGAACACACAGAACAACAGACACCACCGCCGGGCACACACACACAACAACAGACACCACCGCCGGGCACACACACACAACAACAGACACCACCGCCGGGCACACGCACACAACAACAGACACCACCGCCGGGCACACACACACACAACACACCACCGCCCCGCACACACACACAACAACAGACACCACCGCCGGGCACACACACAACACAACAAACACCACCCCCGGCCACACACACACAACAACAAACACCGCCGGGCACACACAACAACAGACACCACCGCCAAGCACACACACACAACAACAGACACCACCGCCGGGCACACACACACTACAACAGACACCAAAACCGGGCACACACACACAAACAACAACAAAAACCACCGCCGCGCACACACACACAACAACAAACACCACCGCCGCGCACACACACACACCAAAACACACCCCCCCCGCGCGCACACACACACAACAAACACCACCGCCGGGCACACACACACAACAACAAACACCACCGCCGAGCACACACACACAACAACAGACACCACCGCCGGGCACACACACAACAACAGACACCACCGCCGGGCACACACACACAACAACAAACACCACCGCCGGGCACACACACACAACAACAGACACCACCGCCGGGCACACACACACAACAACAGACACCACCGCCGGGCACACACACACAACAACAGACACCACCGCCGGGCACACACACAACAACAGACACCACCGCCGGGCACACACACACAGCAACAGACACCACCGCCGGGCACGCCCACAAAATGACAGACACCACTAACGGACACACAAACACAACAACAGACACCACCGCTAAGCACACACACACAACAACAGACACCACCGCCGAGCACACACACAGAACAACAGACACCACCGCCGGGCACACACACACAACAACAGACACCACCGCCGGGCACACACACACAACAACAGACACCACCGCCGGGCACACACACAGAACAACAGACACCACCGCCGGGCACACACACAGAACAACAGACACCACCGCCGGGCACACACACAACAACAGACACCACCGCCGGGCACACACACAGAACAACAGACACCACCGCCGAGGACACACACACAACAACAGACACCACCGCCGAGCACACACACACAACAACAGACACCACCGCCGGGCACACACACACAACAGACACCACCGCCGGGCACACACACACAACAACAGACACCACCGCCGGGCACACACACACAACAACAGACACCACCGCCAAGCACACACACAACAACAGACACCACCGCCGGGCACACACACACAACAACAGACACCACCGCCGGGCACACACACACAACAACAGACACCACCGCCGGGCACACGCACACAACAACAGACACCACCGCCGGGCACACACACAACAACAGACACCACCGCCGGGCACACACACACAACAACAGACACCACCGCCGGGCACACACACACAACAACAAACACCACCGCCGGGCACACACACACAACAACAGACACCACCGCCGGGCACACACACACACAACAACAGACACCACCGCCGGGCACACACACACAACAACAGACACCACCGCCGGGCACACACACACAACAACAGACACCACCGCCGGGCACACACACAACAACAGACACCACCGCCGGGCACACACACACACAACAACAGACACCACCGCCGGGCACACACACACAACAACAGACACCACCGCCGGGCACACACACACAACAACAGACACCACCGCCGGGCACACACACACAACAACAGACACCACCGCCGGGCACACACACAACAACAGACACCACCGCCGGGCACACACACACAACAACAGACACCACCGCCGGGCACACACACACAACAACAGACACCACCGCCGGGCACACACACACAACAACAAACACCACCGCCGGGCACACACACACAACAACAGACACCACCGCCGGGCACACACACACAACAACAGACACCAGCACCACACACACACACAACAACACACACAACCGCCGGCACACACACAACAACAGACACCACCGCCGGGCACACACACACACACCAACAAACACCACCGCCGGGCACACGCACACACAACAACAGACACCACTGCCGGGTACACACACACAACAACAGACACCACCGCCGGGCACACACACACAACAACAGACACCACCGCCGGGCACACACACACAATAACAGACACCACCGCCGGGCACACACACAACGACAGACACTACCGCCAGGCACACGCACAACAACAAACATCACCGCCGGGTACACACACAACAACAGACACCACCGCCGGGCACACACACAACAACAGACACCACCGCCGGGCACACACACAACAACAGACACCACCGCCGAGCACACACACAACAACAGACACCCGCGCCGGTCACACACATAACAACAGACACCAGCTCCGGGCACACACACACAACAACAGACACCACCGCCGGGCACACACACAACAACAGACACCACCGCCAGGCACACACACAACAAGAGACACCACCGCCGGGCACACACACACAACAACAGACACCCACCCCCGGCACACACCAACAACAACAGACACCACCGCCGGGCACACACAACAACAGACACCACCGCCGAGCACACCCACACAACAACAGACACCACCGCCGGGCACACACAACAACAGACACCACCGCCGGGCACACACACACAACAACAGACACCACCGCCGGGCACACACACACAACAACAGACACCACCGCCGGGCACACACACACAACAACAGACACCACCGCCGGGCACACACACACAACAACAGACACCACCGCCGGGGACTCACACACAACAACAAACACCACCGCCGGGCACACACACACAACAACAGACACCACCGCCGGGCACACACACACAACAGACACCACTGCCGGGTACACACACAGAACAACAGACACCACCGCCGGGGACACACACACAACAACAGACACCACCGCCGGGCACACACACACAACAACAGACACCACCGCCGGGCACACACACAACAACAGACACCACCGCCGAGGACACACACAGAACAACAGACACCACCGCCGGGCACACACACACAACAACAGACACCACCGCCGGGCACACACACACAACAACAGACACCACCGCCAAGCACACACACACACAACAACAAACACCACCGCCAAGCACACACACACAACAACAGACACCACCGCCGGGCACACGCACACACAACAACAGACACCACCGCCGGGCACACACACAACAACAAACACCACCGCCGGGCACACACACACAACAACAAACACCACCGCCGGGCACACACACAACAACAAACACCACCGCCGGGCACACACACACAACAACAAACACCACCGCCAAGCACACACACAACAACAAACACCACCGCCGGGCACACACACAAAACAACAAACACCACCGCCGGGCACACACACACAACAACAGACACCACCAGGCACACACACACAACAACAGACACCACCGCCGGGCACACACACACAACAACAAACACCACCGCCGGGCACACACACAACAACAAACACCACCGCCGGGCACACACACACAACAACAGACACCACCGCCGGGCACAAACACACAACAACAAACACCACCGCCGGGCACACACACACAACAACAGACACCACCGCCGGGCACACACACACAAAACAAACACCACCGCCGGGCACACACACACAACAACAAACACCACCGCCAAGCACACACACAACAACAGACACCACCGCCGGGCACACGCACACACAACAACAGACACCACCGCCGGGCACACACACACAACAACAAACACCACCGCCGGGCACACACACACAACAACAGACACCACCGCCGGGCACACGCACACAACAACAAACACCACCGCCGGGCACACACACACACAACAACAAACACCACCGCTAGGCAAACACACACACAACAACAGACACCACCGCCAAGCACATACACACAACAACAGACACCACCGCCGGGCACACACACAACAACAAACACCACCGCCGGGCACACACACACAACAACAGACACCACCGCCGGGCACACACACACAACAACAGACACCACCGCCGGGCACACACACACAACAACAAACACCACCGCCGGGCACACACACACAACAACAAACACCACCGCTGGGCACACACACACAACAACAGACACCACCGCCGGGCACACACACACAACAACAAACACCACCGCCGGGCACACGCACACAACAACAAACACCACCGCCGGGCACACACACACAACAACAAACACCACCGCCGGGCACACACACACAACAACAGACACCACCGCCGGGCACACACACACAACAGACACCAATGCCGGGTACACACACAGAACAACAGACACCACCGCCGGGTACACACACACAGCAACAGACACCACCGCCGAGGACACACACACAACAACAGACACCACCGCCGGGCACACACACACAACAACAGACACCACCGCCGGGCACACACACACAACAACAGACACCACCGCCAGGCACACACACACAACAACAGACACCACCGCCGGGCACACACACACAACAACAGACACCACCGCCGGGCACACACACACAACAACAAACACCACCGCCGGGCACACACACAACAACAAACACCACCGCCAAGCACACACACAACAACAGACACCACCGCCGGGCACACGCACACACAACAACAGACACCACCGCCGGGCACACACACACACAAAAGACACCACCGCCGGGCACACACACACAACAACAGACACCACCGCCGGGCACACACACACAACAACAGACACCACCGCCAGGCACACACACACAACAACAGACACCACCGCCGGGCACACACACACAACAACAGACACCACCGCCGGGTACACACACACAACAACAGACACCACCGCCGAGGACACACACAGAACAACAGACACCACCGCCGGGCACTCACACATGTGGTGCCCCGCGAGCCGCGACACCACTCGTGTCATCATCATCTTCACCGGCAATATTTTCCGATGACAACAGCGGTATCGACCGCTAAAACACAACACGGACTCCAACACATGATTGTCCCCACTGTTCATTTACCAACCTATACACAATTGTAATTGCCCATTAACGCACCCGCTTATCTCTCTAAGCCAAAACACAATCACCGCGGCCTAAAACACGATCAGCCGCGGAACAAAATGTTATGAAAACAAAGCTGCGTCACCGCGTGAATTAAGCATGTCGGTTAGGTAGATTATTGTATGAGCTCGGTGTGAGTTTGATGTATGACTCACACGCCTGACGTATTACCCTCGCGATGTCTGCCTATATAAGAAGCATTTCTCCAGGCTTGACCTCAGATTAACCAGCACTCTGTTCGTTGCTGGACACTCAGTTGTCCTTCCCTAGACAACATGGGTAGAACATTCATCATTGCTACTGTGAGTATGGAGTGAAGAATTACCATAGAGGAAAGCGTATCTAACATATCTATTGTGTTCTATTATCTTAGTTTTACTTAGGATTATATTTCTATGATACTTTATTGTGTGAGTTTTTACTCAATATTATACCAGTGTTAACGTCAGTAACCAATAGTGAAAGAAAACCTGAAGACTCATTGAGTCTAGTAAGCCAGTCGCTGGTTTAAACAATATTTTACCCTCTGTAATATTAAGTAGTATTAAGGTAGAATAAAATACATATAAGAAAGGCGACACCGTTTCATCACCCCATTTACGAACTCCTTTAAATACTCCTAAAGTACTAGAATTTTAAGTCAAGTGTCACTAATACAAACAGTGTGTCGTCTCCCCTGTGTGACCCGGATTGCGGGTTACAACATTGGTGTCAGGTGTGGGGTGGTGAAACATGTGGTGAAACATGTGGTGAAACATGTGGTGAAACTTGTGGTGAAACTTGCGATTTATATTGGTTTATATTGGTATTGTACTGGTGTATGTCCACATCCGAAAGCGAGGAGAAGACAGTTATTCTTGGAATTACGGGAATAAGACTTTAGAGTTAAAAATGCCAGACGAAGGCAAGAACCCTCCCCCCAAAAAAGAAGATGGAAAATCGATCACCCTTGCCCATGATGATCTTGTCACGCTACTTAGCCGTCATACCTTGAATGATTTTAGTAGAGTGCAGGGACTCTTATATTTTTGTGGTGGAGAAGAAAAAAGTAGCAAAGCACCAAACCTCCCATGCCATAAGCTAGCAAAGAAATGGATAGAGGATATTGAAAGCCGGACACAGGCAAATTGGGACACTACCGGAAAGATTGAGTTAGCCAAACAATATGCCCTGGGAGCAGCGCGCGATCATCTCCTCGGTTGTATCACTAGATGTGGACAGGATTGGGAAAAAGTAAAGGAAGACTTCCTACGTGTGTTTCCCACAGTAAGGACCTTTCGGTCCTCCAGAAAGAATTGGGAGAGGCAAAACGGCGGACAGGAGAAAACATCCGCACCTTCCTCATCCGCCTGGAGACATTGAGAGACGAGTTGATCGCTCTCAAGCCTGACAATGCCAGTTTCCTAACTGAGATAACCGCTTTACGGCTCAGAGAGGCTTTCCCTCCGGCCCTCTTACTCATCCTAACGGAGGAAGAAAAGGGGGACCCACAGAAGGTATTAAAGAAAGGGTATGAGTATATTAAAGCTTATCCAGAGTCGAAGCTATCCGATGCCGATATCGCCAAAGAAATAAAAGTGCTGAACGTCTGTTCCACCCAGGCATCCGGACCCAAACATGTCTCACAAGCCCGTCCTCCACGCCCTCCAGGCCAGTCACGTTACCCGATACCCCAAAGGGGAGGACGGCACGCCGCGCCACCTACACGCCCATATGGGAACGCGCCCACGCCACCTACATGTTATGCTTGTGGGTATGTAGGACACATGGCTCGCGATTGCACATATGGAAGGCAGTATAGGGGTGCCTACCACCCACCAACGGGCTCTCGGTACCCTCAGTACCAGCCCACTCGAAACAGGCGTCAGCCTGTCTCGCCTTGCGCTGCCTGGCGCCCGGAGTACACGGCCGGTCCCTCACCCCGTAGCTCCTGGGTTAACCCTGACCACGAGAAGAACAAAAAAAAAACGACCCCAGAGTAGCTGCGGCAGTCCACGGCCCTACCAACGCCCTCACGTTGAGATTGTGCGTAGGCGCTAATGCACAAAGGAGATGGTTTACGCAATGCTGAACACAGGAGCAGGAGCGTCCCTAATAGAAGAAGATTTATTTAGGAAGGTAGGCGGGAAGATGATAGTTACAGAACCTCTCTCCATACAAGGGGTAGATCGGACTCAATCCCTAATAAAGGAATAGCCGAAGTAGTAGTAGACTTTGGGCACGGAGAAATTATAGAAAAGTTTGTAGTAATATCACAAGGTATAGTGTTACCAACAGCAGTTTTGTTGGGCCTAGAATTTATGTGGAGACAAAATGTGGTAGCTGCACCGCTGGACACACCTGGGCAGTTTAGTGTAATGGTGGGCGCCTACCCAGTGGAAGTACATTCCTGGCTGCGGACGATATGAGCCCGTACCCAGAAGATCATAAACCTACTTTAGACGAGATGGAGGAAGTACCAGTGAAAGCATACGCTATTAACGTGGCGTCCTTGCTCCCAGGCACGGCAGGGTATGTCACTCTGGAGGCAGAGATTGGCAGAGCCCAGCAAGCCTTATTTCTCCCAAGGTCCAATGATATCCCTTCTTCAGTTTTTTTGCCGGGGTTTGTCTCCTTAACTCCTACAGTCAAAAAATCCAAAGGTAAATTCTTCATTCCCTATGCTAACCCAACTGAAGAAACTATTGAGATGCCAACAGGTGAAGTGATGGGACACATTTATTCTTGTCACTCAGAATACTATCAATCATCGACTAATGAATGTGTAGCGGCTGTCACAAAAACAGCTACAAAGCCGCCTGTCACCCAGTCAAGTAAGCAGATGGTACTCGATAAGCTGATAGACGAGCTATTTTACCCTCACAACGGGAAAATTGCTGTCTGAAGGGCTTAACCCGCAAGTATCCTGATGTGTTTGCTCTAAAAACGAGCCACTCACTATTACCCCTATTATGTTCACACTTTAAGGCTAAAAATGACAAGCCTATATATAAAAAGCCATACCCAATACCAGTAAAATATCATAAAGAAATAGAGATTCAGCTCAAGGACCTTGAGGCCCAGGGTATTATACGCCCTAGTGCGTCACCCTACAGCGCACCTCTAGTCCCTGTTGCTAAAAGGATGGTGGAGTCAGACTTTGTCTCGACTTCCGCGCTCTGAACGATGAATTGATTGATGACAAACATCCACTCCCTAACATTAACCTCATTTTGCAACAGTTAGGGGAAAGTAAAGTATTCACCTCCCTTGATTTGCGCCAGGGCTACCACCAAGTCCCATTGGCAGAGGAATCTAAACACTTGACAGCCTTCACGACACCTTATGGCCTCTATGAATTCACTACAGTCCCCTTTGGATTAAAAACAGCACCTGCAGCCTATCAACGGATCATGAGTCAAGTTCTCATAGGTCTGACAGGAAGAATTGTACATGTATACCTTGATGATTTGATAGTACAAGGGAAAGACATGGACCATCACCTAAAGAACCTCCATGCCGTCTTGGACAGACTGCAGAAGGCTCACCTGTCCTTAAGACTAGATAAGTGTTCCTTTTTCAAAGAGCAAGTAGATTATCTGGGTCACATTGTTAGTGCTTCTGGCTTGAAGCCTCAGCCCTCAAAGATACAGGCGGTGCAACAACTCACTCCTCCGAAAACAGTCAAAGAACTTCAAGGTTTCCTTGGATTGGTTAACTTTTATAGGAAATTCATTAAAGACTTTGCCAAGATAGCATCCCCACTTAATAATTTACTCAAATGGAGGAAAGTAACCAAGAATGATAAGACACATCTGGAGTGGAATGAAGAGGCATTGCATGCATTTAGCACACTAAAGAACAGTCTAACGACTGACATTGTTTTAGCCTTTCCGGATTTCCGGAAGCCCTTCAATCTCACCACAGATGCGTCAGATAAGGCAATAGGTGGTGTGTTGCAACAAAAGGATGAAAATGGTAGTTTACGTCCCATAGCATATTTTAGTAGAACCCTGAATGGAGCAGAACGTAACTACTCAGCGGTAGAGAGAAGCTTTAGCAGTCATCTATGGCCTCAGTACTAACCGACCCCTTATCTTGGGTTATAGGATACACATCCTGTCGGACCATAGACCACTGACTTGGCTGTTAAAAGCACAGTACCTAGCAGCAGGATTGCACGCTGGCAGACACTTCTAGGAGAGTTTGACTTTAGTATTGATTATGTCCCAGGCTCCAGCAACATGGTAGCAGATTTTTTGTCAAGGATTAGGAATCAGGAGAGTGACGTGATAGAAGGCGAATTGGATGCTCGAATTATGTCTGTCACCCTTACGGGTGGACAGGACATGTCTGTCGCCTCTCCGGAGGGACATGACAAACAGGATAAGTTTCTCCATTGGAGTCTTGCTGGACTCATGGAGCACCAGGATCGCGATCCTGAACTGATAGAATTGAAGCATGCTTTTGAACAAACCACCGGTGGTAACGTACATGAGAGAGAGAGAGAAAGGTTGCAGAGAGGAGCAATGTAACGTTAAATGCAGCTAAGAGGCACTTCAAAAACTGCCTCTTAGTGAAGTGTGTGTAGAACGGCATTCTCTACCACGATGTTTGCGATGAATACAACAAGCAGAAAAGACTGGTTATCGTTCCACCAAGCTACATTCCTAACGCGTTAGCTTTGGCGCATTCCATGCTACCTGCAGGGCATGGATGCACTAAGGTTACGTTGGCACGCTGTCGCAAGTTTGCGTACTGGCCGGGAATGAAGGCGGACGTGGAGCAATATGTCAGATCTTGTCCTGTCTGTTGTCGGTTTAAGAAGATGGGATCCCCGCCAGCTCCACTTATGAGGTATCCAGAGGTTGGCCAACCGTTTGACAGAGTCCATATGGATATTGTCGGACCTTTGTCTGTTTCAGACGAAGGCTATAGGTATGTACTGACAGTGATAGACGTCCTGTCACGCTTCTTGGTAGCAACCCCCCTTCGTACGAAGGCAGCCAAGGAAGTGGCAGCTGCGTTCTACAAGAACGTAGTCTGTGTACACAGCATCCCGCCGATTCTAGTCACGGATCAAGGAAAGGAGTTCGTCAACACTCTCTTACGAGAGTTGACTCAGTTGTTACAGATTGATCATCTAAGGACAACTCCTTATCACCCGTCTGCAAACGGTGTGATAGAAAGGCCTAATGGCACCTTAATAAATATCTTGAGAACTTTGTGCGAGGACAATCGCGGTATCTGGGACCAAATGCTTCCGGTTGCAACACACGCCTACAACACTGCCTACCATCGTGTTCTGAAAGATTCACCATTTGTCTTGCTTTTCTCTCGGGACCCAAATGTTCCTTTTGAAGTGCTTGAGAATAAACTCCAACCTTGTTATGATGTTGACAGCTATAAAGCATTTACTTCTAGTGTCGCGCAGCGTACCTATAAACTATGTCAGACCAATATAGATATAGGATGGCAGGAGTCAGAAAGAATGTTTAGGAAATCCAAACCCAAACAGGTGGTAGTAGGAGATCGGGTCTACTTAAGGCATGTATGTACAAAGGGCGAACCAAAGAAGCTCCAGCCCTTGTTCAATGGACCTTTTAGGGTGCTAGAAAAAATAAGCCCTGTAGTCTTACGACTGCGTCATGTTAGAGGTGGTAAGATCAAGACAGTTCACACAAATAATGTTCAGGTCGTTCACGAGGACTCTCTTGGCTTCCATGACTCTCCTAATGTCAGGCGTGCATACCCTCTCCCTTATCACGTAGTAGAAGTGGACCCACTCCCCATGACTTATTCCCCCGAGGAGCCGCTGCCATTGTCCTTTCCAGCTCCTTCCGAGCTCTCCTCACCGGCTCCTGTCTCCTCAGATGCTTCAGAGGTCCCCTCATTGGTTCCCTCAGCTCCTTCAGAACCCTGTGTCAGTCGCTCATTACGATCCAATACGGTACCCCCTTCTCTCCCCAATGTGATGGAACGCCCTCTTGAGTATCGCCAACGACCAACGAACTGATGCCCCCTATAATTACAGTTCCTGGGTGTTGCCCTCTCCTTGTCTTCCCTTGATCCCTCCCGGGAGCAACCCATTCGTCCCGGCCTCGTCTTCTCCCCAGTCTTTAAGATGCTGTTGACAGGACGGTACTATGTTGTCCCCGTCGTCATCAAGACGGACGACATCCAACGTCCTCTCATCAACGTGGCAAATCTAACAGCGGAAGTTTCATGGTCGATTGAACATATGAATCAATCGTTCCCTACTGTTGGTCTACTCAGGCGCACTCTAGACTCTTTTCACATTGAGTTTGAGAAGTTATTCAAAGATCTTAACAGCTTTCTGTCGGCTATGAGTGGTAGAGATGGAAGCCCGTTTCGGACTCGCCAGAAGCGAGGAGCCGTGGATTTCCTTGGCTCGGTAGCAAACCTCCTTTTCGGTACGGCCACTCAGGCCCAAATAGATGTGATACACGGGAAGCTCTCCCAGCTCTACACTCTGTCCACAGAAGAGAGACGTCAACTTAACCTCCATCAGGAAGTCCTCAACGCCACAGTTCGGGACCTCCGTCATGTTCATTCTGCCATCTCCCGTCTAGAGTCCGCCTCGGCTTTGGCCTCAGCTATTATCCGTCAGTTCTCACTAAAAACCTTACAAATCGAAGGGGAAATGCGTATTTTGGAGACTATCCTTCTCATTCAGTTGGCACTTAGTGACCTAAATCATGATACTCTGAATCTCAAGCTTGGCCTTCAGCAGCTGTCCCAAACGCAGGTTTCCCCTCTCCTCCTTCCGAATGATGTACTATTTCGTGTGCTCAGCAATGCGTCACTCCATTACCCAGGCTTACTTTTCCCTGCAGCACATGAATATTTAGCATTGTATAGAGATGTCTCTAGGGTTATTTCTAAAGGTACGCTTTCCTCAGGAACCCTTCACTTCTACTTACAAATCCCCATGAAAGGGGATCCCTCTGACGTGTTCGATGTGTTTAAAATGGACGCGTTGCCTTTTCATCTTGATGGCACGCCATATTTTCTGCACACCGACACGCTTTCCACATACCTTGCGGTTTCTGAAGACCGCACTCACTATATGCTCTTAGACTCCTTGGACCGCTGTACTAAACACCACCTGCTCTATGTATGTCACCCTGTCGCCCCTGTCTACTCGACTTCTGTCCAGCGCTGCGAGATCGCTCTCTTTCTCGATCGCCCAGACGCCCTCTCGCTGTGTTCTAAGTCTCTCCTCAGAGTCTTCCCCCCGGTCTTCATCCCGTCTCCTGCGGGCTGGGTCTTCGCTACCGATACTCCCCAGATGGTCACCATGGTCTGCCCGGACAGCCCGGTCTCCAAATACAGGCAGACCATCAACGGGACGGGTCTCCTCCGCCTCGGTATGGGCTGTAGTGCCCACTCCGACGCCTTCAGCCTCCCTGCCTCTGCTACTATGGACGGTGACGCCCCGCTGACGGTTCATCGCGCCCCCTTCCACATCGGACGTGACGTGGTCTCATCGCTCCTGGCCAAGACTCCCCTTGGCCCCTTCCCCTCCCCGCCGCCGTCGCCCGGGTCGTCTCTGGTAACCAATAGTGAAAGAAAACCTGAAGACTCATTGAGTCTAGTAAGCCAGTCGCTGGTTTAAACAATATTTTTACCCTCTGTAATATTAAGTAGTATTAAGGTAGAATAAAATACATATAAGAAAGGCGACACCATTTCATCACCCCATTTACGAACTCCTTTAAATACTCCTAAAGTACTAGAATTTTAAGTCAAGTGTCACTAATACAAACAGTGTGTCGTCTCCCCTGTGTGACCCGGATTACGGGTTACAACACACATAACAACAGACACAACCACCGGGCACACACACACAACGACAGACACCACCGCCGGGCAAACACCCACAACAACAGACACCACCGCCGAGCACACACACACATGACAGACACCACCGCCGGGAACACACACAGAACAACAGACACCACCGCCGGGTACACACACACAAAAGACACCACTGCCGGGTACACACACAGAACAACAGACACCACCGCCGGGTACACACACAGAACAACAGACACCACCGCCGGGTACACACACAACAGACACCACCGCCGGGTACACACACACACAACAACAGACACCACCGCCGGGCACACACACAACAACAGACACCATCACTGGGCACACACACACAACAACAGACACCATCACCGGGTACACACACACAACAACAAACACCACCGCCGGGCACACACACACAAAAACAGACACCACCGCCGAGCACACACACACAACAACAGACACCACCGCCGGGCACACACACACAACAACACACACCACCGCCAAGCACACACACACAACAACAAACACCACCGCCGGGCACACACACAACAACAAACACCACCGCCGGGCACACACACACAACAACAAACACCACCGCCGGGCACACACACACATGACAGACACCACCGCCGGGAACACACACAGAACAACAGACACCACCGCCGGGTACACACACAACGACAGACACCACCGCCGGGCACACACACACATGACAGACACCACCGCCGGGAACACACACAGAACAACAGACACCACCGCCGGGCACACACACACATGACAGACACCACCGCCGGGAACACACACACATGACAGACACAACCGCCGGGAACACACACAGAACAACAGACACCACCGCCGGGTACACACACACAACAGACACCACTGCCGGGTACACACACAGAACAACAGACACCACCGCCGGGTACACACACAGAACAACAGACACCACCGCCGGGTACACACACACAACAGACACCACCGCCGGGCACACACACACAACAACAAACACCACCGCCAAGCACACACACACAACAACAAACACCACCGCCGGGCACAAACACGCACAACAACAAACACCACCGCCGGGCACACACACACAACAACAGACACCACCGCCAAGCACACACACACAACAACAGACACCACCGCCGTGCACACACACACAACTACAAACACCACCGCCGGGCACACGCACACTACAACAAACCCCACCGCCGGGCACACAAACACAACAACAGACACCACCGCCGGGCACACGCACACAACAACAAACACCACCGAAGAGCACACACACACAACAACAGACACCACCGCCGGGCACACACACAACAACAGATACCACCGCCGGGCACACACACAACAACAAACACCACCGCCGGGCACACGCACACAATAACAAACACCACCGCCAGGCACACACACACAACAACAAACACCACAGTCGGGAACACGCACACAACAACAAACACCACCGCCGGGCACACGCACACAACAACAAACACCACCGCCGGGCACACGCACACAGCAACAAACACCACCGCCGGGCACACACACACAACAACAAACACCACCGCCGGGCACACGTACACAACAACAAACACCACCGCCGGGCACACGCACACAACAGACATCACTGCCGGGTACACACACAGAACAACAGACACCACCGCCGGGTACACACACACAACAACAAACACCACCGCCAAGCACACACACAAACACAAACACCACCGCCGGGCACACGCACAAAAACACACACAAACCCCCGGGTCACACACACACCAACACACACCACCGCCGGGTACACACACACAACAACAGACACCACCGCCGGGCCCACACACACAACAACAAACACCACCGCCGGGCACACACACAACAACAGACACCACCGCCGGGCACACACACACAACAACAGACACCACTGCCAGGCACACACACAACAACAAGCACCACCGCCGGGCACACTCACAGAACAACAGACACCACCGCCGGAACACACACAACAACAGACACCAGCTCCGGGTACACACACACAGCAACAAACACCACCGCCGGGCACACACACACACAACAACAGACACCACCGCCGAGCACACACACACAACAACAGACACCACCGCCGGGCACACACACACAACAACACACACCACCGCTGGGCACACACACACAACAACAAACACCACCGCCGGGCACACACACACAACAACAAACACCACCGCCGGGCACACACACAACAACATACACCACCGCACGGCACACACACAGACCAACATACACCACCGCAGGGAACACACACAACAACAGACACCACCGCCGGTCAAACACACAACGACAAACACCACCGCCGGGCACACACACACAACAACAGACACCACCGCCGGGAACACACACAGAACAACAGACACCACCGCCGGGCACACACACACATGACAGACACCACCGCCGGGAACACACACACATGACAGACACCACCGCCGGGAACACACACAGAACAACAGACACCACCGCCGGGCACACACACACAACAGACACCACCGCCGGGTACACACACAGAACAACAGACACCACCGCCGGGCACACACACAGAACAACAGACACCACCGCCGGGCACACACCCACAACAGACACCACCGCCGGGCACACACACACAACAACAAACACCACCGCCAAGCACACACACACAACAACAAACACCACCGCCGGGCACAAACACGCACAACAACAAACACCACCGCCGGGCACACACACACAACAACAGACACCACCGCCAAGCACACACACACAACAACAGACACCACCGCCGTGCACACACACAACTACAAACACCACTGCCGGGCACACACAACAAACACCACCGCCGGGCACACACACAACAACAAACACCACCGCCGGGCACACACACACAACAACAGACACCACCGCCGGGCACACACACACAACAAACACCACCGCCGGGCACACACACACACAAACACAAACACCACCGCCGGGCACACGCACACAACAACAGACACCACCGCCGGGCACACACACACAACAACAGACACCACCGCCGGGCACACACACAACAACAGACACCACCGCCAGGCACACACAACAACAAACACCACAGCCGGGCACACACACAACAACAGACACCACCGCCGGGCACACACACACAACAACAGACACCACTGCCAGGCACACACACACAACAACAAACACCACAGCCGGGCACACACACAACAACAGACACCACCGCCGGGCACACACACAACAACAGACACCATCACTGGGCACACACACACAACAACAGACACCATCACCGGGTACACACACACAGCAACAAACACCACCGCCGGGCACACACACACAACAACAGACACCACCGCCGAGCACACACACACAACAACAGACACCACCGCCGGGCACACACACACAACAACACACACCACCGCCGAGCACACACACACAACAACAAACACCACCGCCGGGCACACACACACAACAACAAACACCACCGCCGGGCACACACACAACAACAAACACCACCGCCGGGAACACACACACAACAAACACCACCGCCGGGCACACCCAACAACAACCACCACCGGGCTCCACACACACAACGACAGACACCACCGCCGGGCACACACACACATGACAGACACCACCGCCGGGAACACACACAGAACAACAGACACCACCGCCGGGCACACACACACATGACAGACACCACCGCCGGGAACACACACACAAAAAAACAGACACCACCGCCGGGCACACACACAGAACAACAGACACCACCGCCGGGTACACACACACAACAGACAACACCGCTGGGCATACACACACAGTAACAGACACCACCGCCGGGTACACACACAGAACAACAGACACCACCGCCGGGCACACATATAACAACAGACACCATCACCGGGCACACACACAACAACAAACACCACCGCCAAGCACACACACACAACAACAAACACCACCGCCGGGCACACACGCACAACAACAAACACCACCGCCGGCCACACACAAAACAACAAACACCCACACCGCCAACAAACACACAACAAAAGACACCACCGCCGTGCACACACACAACACAAACACCACCGCCGGGCACACACACAACAACAAACACCACCGCCGGGCACACACACAACAACAGACACCACCGCCGGCACACGCACACAACAACACACACCACCGAAGAGCACACACACACAACAACAGACACCACCGCCGGGCACACACACAACAACAGACACCACCGCCGGGCACACACACAACAAACACCACCGCCGGGCACACACAACAACACACACCACCGCCGGGCACACACACAACAACAAACACCACCGCCGGGCACACGCACACAACAACAAACACCACCGCCGGGCACACGCACACAACAAAAAACACCACCGCCGGGTGCACTCACAACAACACTACCGCCGGGCACACACACAACAACAAACACCACCGCCGGGCACACGCACACAACAACAGACACCACCGCCAGGCACACACACACAACAACAAACACCACCGCCGGGCACTCTCACACAACAACAGACACCACCGCCGGGCACACACACACAACAACAGACACCACCGCCGGGCACACACACACAACAACAAACACCACCGCCGGGCACACACACACACAACAACAGACACCACCGCCGGGCACCAACACAGAACACCAGACACAACCGCCGGGCCCACACACAACAACAGACACCACCGCCGGGCACACACACAACAACAGACACCACCGCCGGGCACACACACACAACAACAGACACCACCGCCGGGCACACACACACAACAACAGACACCACCGCCGGGCACACACACACAACAGACACCACCGCCGAGACACACACAACAACACACACCACCGCCGGGCACACAACAACAGACACCACCGCCGGGTACACACACAGAACAACAGACACCACCGCCGGGTACACACACACAACAGACACCACCGCCGGGTACACACACACACAACAACAGACACCACCGCCGAGGACACACACAGAACAACAGACACCAATGCTGGGTACACACACACAACAGACACCACCGCCGGGTACACACACACAACAACAGACACCACCGCCGAGGACACACACAGAACAACAGACACCACCGCCGAGCACACACACACATGACAGACACCACCGCCGGGAACACACACAGAACAACAGACACCACCGCCGGGTACACACACACAACAGACACCACTGCCGGGTACATACACAGAACAACAGACACCACCGCCGGGTACACACACAGAACAACAGACACCAACGCCGGGTACACACACACAACAGACACCACCGCCGGGTACACACACAACAACAGACACCACCGCCAAGGACACACACAGAACAACAGACACCACCGCCGGGTACACACACACAACAACAGACACCACCGCTGGGTACACACACACAACAACAGACACCACCGCCGGGTACACACACACAACAACAGACACCACCGCCGGGCACAAACACACAACAACAAATACCACCGCCGAGCACACACACACAACAACAAATACCACCGCCAGGCACACACACACAACAACAAACACCACCGCCGGGCACACACACAGAACAACAGACACCACCGCAGGGCACAAACACAGAACAACAGACACCACCGCCAAGAACACACACAGAACAACAGACACCACCGCTGGGTACAAACACAGAACAACAGACACCACCGCCGGGCACACACACAGAACAACAGACACCACCGCCGAGCACACACACAGAACAACAGACACCACCGCCGGGTACACACACAACAGACACCACTGCCGGGTACACACACACAACAACAGACACCACCGCCGGGTACACACACACAACAACAGACACCACCGCCGAGGACACACACAGAACAACAAACACCACCGCCGGGAACTCACACACAGCAACAGACACCACCGCCGGGTACACACACACAACAACAGACACCACCGCCGAGGACACACACAGAACAACAGACACCACCGCCGGGTACACACACACAACAACAGACACCACCGCCGAGGACACACACAGAACAACAGACACCACCGCCGAGCACACACACAGAACAACAGACACCACCGCCAAGCACACACAGAACAACAGACACCACCGCCGAGCACACACACAGAACAACAGACACCACCGCCGGGTACACACACAGAACAACAGACACCACCGCCGGGTACACACACAACAGACACCACCGCCGTGCACTTACACACAACAACAGACACCACCACCAAGCAGACACACACAACAACAGACACCATCACCGGGCACACACACACAACAACAGACACCACCGCCGGGCACACACACACAACAACAGACACCACCGCCGGGCACACACACAACAACAAACACCACCCCCCAGGCCACACACACAACAAAAAACACCACCGCCGGGCACACGCACACAACAAACACCACCGCCGGGCACACACACAACAACAAACACCACCGCCGGGCACACGCACACAACAACAAACACCACCGCCGGGCACACGCACACAACAACAGACACCACCGCCCGGCACACACACACAACAACACACACCACCGTCGGGCACACACACACAACAACAAACACCACCGCCGGGCACACGCACACAACAACAGACACCACCGCCGGGCACACACAACAACAGACACCACCGCCGGGCACACACACACAACAACAAACACCACAGCCGCGCACACACACACAAAAACAAACACCACCGCCGGGCACACACACACAACAACAGACACCACCGCCGGGCACACACACACAACAACAGACACTACCGCCGGGCACACGTACACACAACAACAGACACCACCGCCGGGCACACACACACAACAACAGACACCACCGCCGTGCACACACACAGAACAACAGACACCACCGCCAAGCACACACACAGAACAACAGACACCACCGCCGAGCACACACACAGAACAACAGACACCACCGCCGGGTACACACACAGAACAACAGACACCACCGCCGGGTACACACACACAACAGACACCACCGCCGTGCACTTACACACAACAACAGACACCACCACCAAGCAGACACACACAACAACAAACACCACCGCCGGGCACAAGCACACAACAACAGACACCACCGCCGGGCACACACACACAACAACAGACACCACCGCCGAGCACACACACACAACAACAAACACCACCGCCGGGCACACACACAACAACAAACACCACCGCCGGGCACACACACACAACAACAAACACCACCGCCGGGCACACACACAACAACAGACACCACCGCCGGGCACACACACACAACAACACACACCACCGTCGGGCACACACACACAACAACAAACACCACCGCCGGGCACACACACACAATAACAAACACCACCGCCGGGCACACGCACACAACAACAGACACCACCGCCGGGCACACACACAACAACAGACACCACCGCCGGGCACACACACAACAACAAACACCACAGCCGCGCACACACACACAAAAACAAACACCACCGCCGGGCACACACACAACAACAGACACCACCGCCGGGCACACACACACAACAACAGACACAACCGCCGGGCACACACACACAAAAGACAACACCACCGGGCACACACACAACAACAGACACCACCGCCGGGCACACACACACAACAACAGACACCACCGCCGGGCACACACACAACAACAAACACCACCGCCGGGCACACACACACAACAACAGACACCACCGCCGGGCACACACATAACAACAGACACCACCGCTGGGCACACACACACAGCAACAGACACCACCGCCGGGCACGCCCACAAAATGACAGACACCACTAACGGGCACACAAACACAACAACAGACACCACCGCTAAGCACAGACACACATCAACAGACACCAACGCCGAGCACACACACACAACGACAGACACCACCGCCGGGCACAAACGCACAACAACAGACACCACCGCCGGGCACACACACACAACAACAGACACAACAACCGGGCACACAGTCTCAACGACAGACACCACCGCCGGGCAAACACCCACAACGACAGACAGCTACGCCGGCCACACACACACAACAACAGACACCACCGCCGGGCACACGCACAAAAACAAAAATCACCGCCGGGTACACACACAGAACAACAGACACCACCGCCGAGCACACACTCACCTTACAGACACCACCGCCGGGAACACACACAGAACAACAGACACCACCGCCGAACACACACACAGAACAACAGACACCACCGCCGGGAACACACACAGAATAACAGACACCACCGCTGGGTACACACACAGAACAACAGACACAACCGCCGGGAACACACACAAAACAACAGACACCACCGCCGTGAACACACACAGGACAACAGACACCATCGCCGGGCACACACACAGAACAACAGACACCACCGCTGGGTACACACACACAACAGACACCACTGCCGGGTACATACACACAACAACAGACACCACCGCCGGGTACACACACACAACAACAGACACCACCGCCGAGGACACACACAGAACAACAGACACCACCGCCGGGTACACACACACAACAACAGACACCACCGCCGAGGACACACACAGAACAACAGACACCACCGCCGAGCACACACACAGAACAACAGACACCACCGCCAAGCACACACAGAACAACAGACACCACCGCCGAGAACACACACAGAACAACAGACACCACTGCCGGGTACACACACAGAACAACAGACACCACCGCCGGGTACACACACACAACAACAGACACCACCGCCGTGCACTCACACACAACAACAGACACCACCGCCGAGCACACACACACAACAACAGACACCACCGCCGGGCACACACACAACAACAGACACCACCGCCGGGCACACACACACAACAACAGACACCACCGCCGGGCACTCACACACAACAACAGACACCACCGCCGGGCACACACACAACAGACACCACCGCCGGGCACACACACACACCAACAGACACCACCGCCGGGCACACACACACAACAACAGACACCACCGACGGGCACACACACACAACAGACACCACCGCCAAGCACACACACACACAACAAGAGACACCACCGCCAGGCACACACACACAACAACAGACACCACCGCCGGGCACACACACAACAACAAACACCACCGCCGGGCACACGCACACAACAACAGACACCACCGTCAGGCACACACACACAACAACAGACACCACCGCCAAGCACACACACACAACAACAGACACCACCGCCGGGCACACACACAACAACAGACACCACCGCCGGGCACACACACACAACAACAGACACCACCGCCGGGCACACACACACAACAACAGACACCACCGCCAAGCACTCACACACACAACAACAGACACCACAGCCAAGCACACACACACACAACAACAGACACCACCGCCAGGCACACACACACAACAACAGACACCACCGCCGGGCACACACACAACAACAGACACCACCGCCAAGCACTCTCACGCTGCTGGTGCTTTTCTTCACACAACAACAGACACCACCGCCGAGCACACACACAACAACAGACACCACCGCCGAGCACACACACACAACAACAGACACCACCGCCGAGCACACACACACAACAACAGACACCACCGCCGAGCACACACACACAACAACAGACACCACCGCCGGGGACTCACACACAACAACAGACACCACCGCCGGGCACACACAACAACAGACACCACCGCCGAGCACACACTACAACAGACACCACCGCCGGGCACACACAACAACAGACACCACCGCCGAGCACACACACACAACAACAGACACCACCGCCGAGCACACACACACAACAACAGACACCACCGCCGGGGACTCACACACAACAACAGACACCACCGCCGGGGACTCACACACAACAACAGACACCACTGCCAGGCACACACACACAACAACAGACACCACCGCCGGGCACACACACACAACAACAAACACCACCGCCGGGCACACGCACACAACAACAGACACCACCGTCAGGCACACACACACAACAACAGACACCACCGCCAAGCACGCACACACACAACAGACACCACCGCCGGGTACACACACAACAACAGACACCACCGCCGGGCACACACACACAACAACAGACACCACCGCCAAGCACACACACACAACAACAGACACCACCGCCGGGCACACACACACAACAACAGACACCACCGCCAAGCACACACACAACAACAGACACCACCGCAAAGGTCACACACACACAACAACAGACACCACCGCCAGGCACACACACAACAACAGACACCACCGCCGGGCACACACACACAACAACAGACACCACCGCCAAGCACACACTACAACAGACACCACCGCCTGGAACACACACTACAACAGACACCACCGGGGGGCACACACACAACAACAGACACCACCGCCAAGCACACACACACAACAACAGACACCACCGCCGGGCACACACACAAAAACAGACACCCCCGCCAAGCTCACACACACACAACAACAGACACCACCGCCAGGCACACACACAAGAACAGACACCACCGCCAGCACACACACACAACAACAGACACCACCGCCGGACACACACACAACAACAGACACCACCGCCAGGCACACACACAACAAGAGACACCACCGCCGAGCACACACACACACAACAGACACCACCGCCATGCACACACACAACAACAGACAGCACCGCCGAGCACACACAACAACACACACCACCGCGCACACACACACACCAACAGACACCACCGCCGGGCACACACACACAACAACAGACACCACCGCCAGGTACACACACACAACAACAGACACCACCGCCGGGCACACACACACACAACAACAGACACCACCGCCAAGCACACACACACAACAACAGACACCACCGCCGGGCACACACAACAACAGACACCACCGCCAAGCACACACACAACAACAGACACCACCGCCAGGCACAACAACAGACACCACCGCCGTGCACTCACACACAACACCAGACACCGCCGCCGAACACACAAACACAACAACAGACACCACCGCCGAGCACACACACACAACAACAGAAACCACCTCCGAGCACACACACACAACAACAGACACCACCGCCGTGCACTCACACAACACCAGACACCACCGCCGGGCAACCACCCACAACAACAAACACCACCGCCGGGCACACTCACACACAACAACAAACAGCACCGCCGGGCACACGCACACAACAACAGACACCACCGCCGGGCACACACACACAACAACAGACACCACCGCCGGGCCCACACACACAACAACAGACACCACCGCCAGGCACACACACACAACAACAGACACCAACGCCGGGCACACACAACAACAGACACCACCGCCGAGCACACACACACAACAACAGACACCACCGCCAGGCATACACACACAACAACAAACACCGCCAGGCACACACACAACAACAGACACCACCGCCGGGCACACACACAACAACAGACACCACCGGGCACACACACAACAACAGACACCACCACCGGGCACACACACAGCAACAAACACCACCGCCAGGCACACACAACAACAGACACCACCGCCGGGCACACACACACAACAACAGACACCACCGCCGGGCACACACACACCAACAGACACCACCGCCGAGCACACACACAACAACAAACACCACCGCCGGGCACACACACAACAACAGACACCACCGCCGGGCACACACACACAACAAACAACACCGCCGGGTACACACACACAACAAACACCACCGCCGGGAACACACACAACAACAGACACCACCGCCGGGTACACACACAACAACAGACACCACCGCCAGGCACACACAACAACAGACACCACCGCCGGGCACACACACAACAACAAACACCACCGCCGGGCACACACACACAACAACAGACACCACCGCCGGGAACACACACACAACAACAGACACCACCGCCGGGCACACCCACAGAACAACAGACACCACCACCGGGCACACACACAACAACAGACACCACCGCCGGGTACACACAGAGAACAACAGACACCACCGCCGGGCACACTCACAGAACAACAGACACCACCGCCGGGCACACACAACAACAAACACCACCGCCAAGCACACACAACAACAGACACCACCGCCGGGCACAAACACGCACAACATCAAACACCATCGCCGGGCACACACACAACAACAGACACCACCGCCGGCACACACACAACAACAGACACCACCGCCGTGCACACACACAACAACAAACACCACCGCCGGGCACACAACACAACAACAAACACCACCGACGGGCTGTCACACACAACAACAGACACCACCGCCGGGCACACGCACACAACAACAAACACCACCGAAGAGCACACACAAAAAAACAAACACCACCGCCTGGCACACACACACAACAACAGACACCACCGCCGGGAACACATAGAACAACAGACACCACCGCCGGGCACACGCACACAACAACAGACACCACCGCCGGGAACACACACACCAACAGACACCACCGCCGGGCACACACACAACAACAAACACCACCGCCGGGAACACGCACACAGCAACAGACACCACCGCCGGGCACACACACACAACAACAAACACCACCGCCGGGCACACGCACACAACAACAGACACCACCGCCGGGCACACACACAACAACAGACACCACCGCCTGGCACACACACAACAACAGACACCACCGCCGGGCACACACACAACAACAGACACCACCGCCGGGCACACACCCACAACAACAGACACCACTGCCGAGCACACACACAACAACAGACACCACCGCCGGGCACACACACACAACAAACACCACCGCCAGGCACACACACAACAAACACCAACTCCGGGCACACACACACACAACAACAGACACCACCGCTGGGCACACACACAACAACAGACACCACCGCCGGGCACACACACAACAACAGACACCACCGGCACACACACACAACAACAGACCCCACCGCCGGGCACACACATAACAACAGACACAACCACCGGGCACACACACACAACGACAGACACCACCGCCGGGCAAACACCCACAACAACAGACACCACCGCCGGGTAAACACACAGAACAACAGACACCACCGCCGGGTACACACACAACAGACACCACCGCCGGGTACACACACACACAACAACAGACACCACCGCCGAGCACACACACAACAACAGACACCACTGCTGAGTACACACACACCACAGACACCACCGCCGGGTACACACACACAACAACAGACACCACCGCCGAGGAGACACACAGAACAACAGACACCACCGCCGAGCACACACACACATGACAGACACCACCGACGTGAACACACACAGAACAACAGACACCACCGCCGGGTACACACATAGAACAACAGACACCACTGCCGGATACACACAGAACAACAGACACCACCGCCGGGTACACCCACACAACAACAGACACCACCGCCGGGCACACACACACAACAGACACCACCGCCGGGTACACACACAACAACAGACACCACCGCCAAGCACACACACAGAACAACAGACACCACCGCCGAGCACACATACATAACAACAAACACCACCGCCGGGTACACACACAACAACAGACACCACCGCCGGGCACACACACAACAACAGACACCACCGCCGAGCACACACACACAACAACAGACACCACCGAGCACTCACACACACAACAACAAACACCGCCGGGCACACACAAACAACAGACACCGCCGCCGGGCAGACACACACAACAACAAACACCACCGCCGGGCACACACACAGAACAACAGACACCACCGCCAAGAACACACACAGAACAACAGACACCACCGCTGGGTACAAACACAGAACAACAGACACCACCGCCGAGGACACACACAGAACAACAGACACCACCGCCGAGCACACACAGAACAACAGACACCACCGCCGGGTACACACACACAACAGACACCACCGCCGGGTACACACACAACAACAAACACCACCGCCGGGCACACACACAACAACAGACACCACCGCCGAGGACACACACAGAACAACAAACACCACCGCCGGGAACACACACAGCAACAGACACCACCGCCGAGTTCACACACAGAACAACAGAAACCACCGCCGAGCACACACACAGAACAACAGACACCACCGCCAGGGTACACACACAACAACAGACACCACCGCAGTGCACTCACACAGAACAACAGACACCACCGCCGAGCACACACACACAACAACAAACACCACCGCCAAGCACACACAGAACAACAGACACCACCGCCGAACACACACACAGAACAACAGACACCACCGCCAGGTACACACACACAACAACAAACACCACCGCCGGCACACACACACAAAAGACACCACCGCCGGGCACACACACACAACAACAGACACCACCGCCAAGCACACACACACAAAAACAGACACCACCGCCGGGCACACACACACAACAACAGACACCACCGCCGGGCACACACACACAACAACAGACACCACCGCCGGGCACACACACAACAACAGACACCACCGCCGAGCACACGCACACAACAACAAACACCACCGCCGGGCACACACACACAAGAGACACCACCGCCGGGCACACACACACAACAAGAGACACCACCGCCGGGCACACGCACAAAAACAAAAATCACCGCCGGGTACACACACAGAACAACAGACACCACCGCAAAGCACACACACACAATAACCGACACCACCGCCGCACACACACACAACAAACACCACCGCCGGGCACACACACAACAACAGACACCACCGCCGGGCACACACACAACAACAGACACCACCGCCGGGCACACTTACACAACAACAGACACCACCGCCGCGCACACACACACAACAAACACCACCGCCGGGCACACACACACAACAACAGACACCACCGCCGGGCACACTCACAACAACAGACACCACCGCCGGGCACACACACAACAACAGACACCACCGCCGGGCACACACACACAACAACAGACACCACCGCCGGGCACACACACAACAACAGACACCACCGCCGGGCACACACACAACAGACACCACCGCCGGGCACACACACAACAACAGACACCACCGCCAGGCACACACACAACAACAGACACCACCGCCGGGCACACACACACAACAACAGACACCACCGCCGGGCACACACACAACAACAGACACCACCGCCGGGCTCTCACACACAACAACAAACACTACTGCGGGGGTATCACACACACAACAACAAACACCACCGCCGGGCACACGCACACAACAACAGACACCACCGCCGGGCACACACACACAACAACAGACACCACCGCACAGCACACACACACAACAACAGACACCACCGCCAGGCACACACACACAACAACAGACACCACCGCCGGGCACACACACACAACAACAGACACCACCGCCGGGCACACACACACAACAACAGACACCACCTCCGGGCACACACACACAACAACAGACACCGCCGGCACACACACACAACAACAGACACCACCGCCGGGCACACACACAACAACAGACACCACCGCCGGGCACACACACACAACAGACACCACCGGCGGGCACACACACAACAACAGACACCAGCGGCGGTCACACACACAACAACAGACACCACCGCCGGGCACACACACACAACAACAGACACCACCGCCGGGCACACACAAACAACAACAGACACCACCGCCAGGCACACACAAAAACAGACACCAACGCCGGGCACACACACCAACAGACACCCCCGCCGGATACACAGAGACAACAGACACCACCGCCGGGCACACACACACAACAACAGACACCACCGCCAAGCACACACACACACAACAACAGACACCACCGCCGGGTGTCATTCACAACAGACACCACCGCCGGGCACACACACACAACAACAGACACCACCGCCGGGCACACGCACACAACAACAGACACCACCGTCAGGCACACACACACACAACAACAGACACCACCGCCGGGCACACACACACAACAACACACACCCCCGCCGCGCACACACACAACAACAGACACCACCGCCGGGAACACACACAGAACAACAGACACCACCGCCGAACACACACACAGAACAACAGACACCACCGCCGGGCACACACACACATGACAGACACCACCGCCGGGCACACACACAGAACAACAGACACCACCGCCGAGCACACACACACAACAACAGACACCACCGCCGGAACACACACAACAACAGACACCACCGCCGGGCACACACACAG
Organism: Eriocheir sinensis; assembly: GCF_024679095.1. NCBI lineage: Eukaryota > Metazoa > Arthropoda > Malacostraca > Decapoda > Varunidae > Eriocheir > Eriocheir sinensis. The sequence goes on along the minus strand of NC_066531.1, from coordinate 17,541,057 downwards.
AACAACAGACACCACCGCTGGGCACACACACACAGCAACAAACACCACCGCCGGGTACACACACACAACAGACACCACCGCCGTGCACACACAACAACACACACCACCGCCGAGCACACACACACAACAACAGACACCACCGCCGGGTACACACACACAACAACAGACACCACCGCCGAGGACACACACAGAACAACAGACACCACCGCCGAGCACACACACAGAACAACAGACACCACCGCCAGGCACTCACACACAACAACAGACACCACCGCCGGGGACTCACACACAACAACAGACACCACCGCCGGGTACACACACAACAACAGACACCACCGCCGGGTACACACCAACAACAGACACCACCGCCGTGCACACACACAACAACAGACACCACCGCCAGCACACACACAACAACAGACACCACCGCCGCGCACACACACACAACAACAGACACCACCGCCGGGCACACACACACAACAGACACAACAACAGGGCACACAAACACGACAACAGAAACCACCGCAGCTCACACACCAACAACAACAGACACCACCGCCGGGCACACACACACAACAACAGACACCCCCGCCGGGGCCCCCCACACAACAACAAACACCACCGCCGGGCACACACACACAATAACAGACACCACCGCCAAGCACACACACACAACAACAGACACCACCGCCAAGCACACACTACAACAGACACCACCGCCGGGAACACACAACAACAGACACCACCGCCGGGCACACACACACAACAACAGACACCACAGCCGGGCACACACACACAACAACAGACACCACCGCCGGGCACAAGCACAAAACAACAGACACTACCGCAGGGCAACGCACACACAACAACAGACACCACCTCCGAGGACACACACAGAACAACAGACACCACCGCCGAGCACACACACAGAACAACAGACACCACCGCCAAGCACACACACAGAACAACAGACACCACCGCCGAGAACACACACAGAACAACAGACACCACCGCCGGGGACACACAGAACAACAGACACCACCGCCGGGTACACACACACAACAACAGACACCACCGCCGTGCACACACACACAACAACAGACACCACCGCCGAGCACACACACAACAACAGACACCACCGCCGGGCACACACACACAACAACAGACACCACCGCCAGGCACACACACACAACAACAGACACCACCGCCGGGCACACACACAACCACAGACACCACCGCCGCGCACACACACAACAGACACCACCGCCGGGCTCACACACACCAACAGACACCACCGCCGGGCACACAACAACAGACACCACCGACGGGCACACACACAAGAGATACCACCGCCAAGCACACACACACACAACAGAGACCACCGCCTAGCACACACACAACAACAGACACCACCGCCGGGCACACACACACAACAACAAACACCACCGCCGGGCACACGCACACAACAACAGACACCACCGTCAGGCACACACACAACAACAGACACCACCGCCAAGCACACACACACACAACAACAGACACCACCGCCGGGTACACACACACAACAACAGACACCACCGCCGGGCACACACACACAACAACAGACACCACCGCCGGGCACACACACAACAACAGACACCACCGCCAAGCACACACACACAACAACAGACACCACCGCCAAGCACACACACACACACAAGAGACACCACCGCCAGGCACACACACAACAACAGACACCACCGCCTGGCACACACACACAACAACAGACACCACCGCCAAGCACACACTTTCTTCACTGCCACTCCACACAATAACAGACTCCACCCGCCGAGCACACACACACAACAACAGACACCACCGCCGAGCACACACACAACAACAGACACCACCGCCGAGCACACACACACAACAACAGACACCACCGCCGAGCACACACACACAACAACAGACACCACCGCCGGGGACTCACACACAACAACAGACACCACCGCCGGGCACACACAACAACAGACACCACCGCCGAGCACACACTACAACAGACACCACCGCCGGGCACACACAACAACAGACACCACCGCCGAGCACACACACACAACAACAGACACCACCGCCGAGCACACACACACAACAACAGACACCACCGCCGTGGACTCACACACAACAACAGACACCACCGCCGGGGACTCACACACAACAACAGACACCACTGCCAGGCACACACACACAACAACAGACACCACCGCCGGGCACACACACACACAACAACACACCCCCCCCCCGCCCACACACAACAACAGACACCACCGCCAGGCACACACACACAACAACAGACACCACCGCCAAGCACACACACACAACAACAGACACCACCGCCGGGTACACACACAAGAACAGACACCACCGCCAGGCACACACACACAACAACAGACACCACCGCCAAGCACACACACACAACAACAGACACCACCGCCAGGCACACACACACAAGAGACACCACCGCCAAGCACACACACAACAACAGACACCACCGCCAAGCACACACACACAACAACAGACACCACCGCCAGGCACACACACAACAACAGACACCACCGCCGGGCACACACACACAACAACAGACACCACCGCCAAGCACACACACACAACAACAGACACCACCGCCAGGCACACACACACAACAACAGACACCACCGCCGGGCACACACACAACAACAGACACCACCGCCAAGCACACACACACAACAACAGACACCACCGCCAGGCACACACACACAACAACAGACACCACCGCCAAGCACACACACACAACAACAGACACCACCGCCGGGCACACACACACAACAACAGACACCACCGCCAAGCACGCACACACAACAACAGACACCACCGCCAAGCACACACACACACAACAACAGACACCACCGCCAGGCACACACACACAACAACATGCACCACCGCCGGGCACACACACACACACAAGAGACACCACCGCCAGGCACACACACACACAACAACAGACACCACCGCCGGGCACACACATACAACAACAGACACCACCGCCGGGCACACACACACACACAAGAGACACCACCGCCGGGCACACACATACAACAACACACACCACCGCCGGGCACACACATACAACAACACACACCACCGCCGGGCACACACACACACAACAACTGACACCACCGCCGGGCAGACACATACAACAACAGACACCACCGCCGGGCACACACACACAACAACAGAAACCACCGCCAAGCACTCTCACGCTGCTGGTGCTTTTTCTCTTTCTTCCGCCAAATCTGATTCGTCGTCATTCACTGCTTTTGCTTTTTCTGCCGTCGCTTCCTCTTCCGTTTTCATCATTTCTTAATTCCCGCCGTTCACTTACACACAACAACAGACACCACCGCCGAGCACACACAACAACAGACACCACCGCCGAGCACACGCACACAACAACAGACACCACCGCCGAGCACACACTCACAACAACATACACCACCGCCGAGCACACACACTCAACAACAGACACCACTGCCGGGGACTCACACACAACAACAGACACCACCGCCGGGCACACACAACAACAGACACCACCGCCGAGCTCACACTACAACAGACACCACCGCCGGGCTTACACAACAACAGACACCACCGCCGGGGACTCACACACAACAACAGACACCACCGCCGGGGACTCACACACAACAACAGACACCACCGCCGAGCACACACACACAACAACAGACACCACCGCCGTGCACTCACACACAACAGACACCACCGCCGGGCACACACACACAACAACAGACACCACCGCCGGGCACACACACAGAACAACAGACACCACCGCCGGGCACACACACAACCACAGACACCACCGCCGGGCACCCACCCACCACAACACCGACCACCGCCAGGCACACGCAGAAAACAACAGACACCACCGCCGGGCACACACACAACAACAGACACCACCGCCAAGCACACACACACAACAACAGACACCACCTCCGGCCACACGCACACAACAACAAACACCACCGCCAAGCACACACACACAACAACAAACACCACCGCCGGGCACACACACACACAACAACAAACACCACCGCCGGGCACACACACAACAAACACCACCGCCACGCACACACACAGAACAACAAACACATCCGCCAAGCACACACACACACAACAAACACCACCGCCGGGCACACACACACAACAACAGACACCACCGCCAAGCACACACACACAACAACAGACACCTCCGCCGGGCACACACACACAGCAACAGACACCACCGCCGGGCACACACACACATAACAACAGATACCACCGCCGGGCACACACACACAACAACAGACACCACCGCCAGGCACACACACATAACAACAGACACCACCGCCAGGCACACACACACAACAACAGACACCACCGCCGGGCACACACAATAACAGACACCACCGCCGGGCACACACACACAACAACAGACACCAACGGCGAGCACAAACACACATCGAAAGACACCACCGCCAGGCACACACACAACAACAGACACCACCGCCAAGCACACACACACACAACAACAGACACCACCGCCAAGCACACACACATAACAACAGACACCACCGCCGGGCACACGCACAGAACAACAAACACCACCGCCGGCACACACACACAAAAGACACCACCGCCGTGCACACACACACAACAACAGACACCACCGCCAAGCACACACACATAACAACAGACACCACCGCCGGGCACACACACACAACAACAGACACCACCGCCGAGCACACACACACAACAACAGACACCACCGCCGGGCACACACACACAACAACAGACACAACCGGTCACACACACACAATAACAGACACCAACGCCGGGCACACGCACACAACAACAAACACCACCGCCGGCACACACACACACAAAAGACACCACCGCCGGGCACACCCACACAACAACAGACACCACCGCCAAGCACATACACACAACAACAGACACCACCGCCGAGCACACGCACACAACAACAGACACCACCGCCGAGCACACACTCACAACAACATACACCACCGCCGAGCACACACACTCAACAACAGACACCACTGCCGGGGACTCACACACAACAACAGACACCACCGCCGGGCACACACAACAACAGACACCACCGCCGAGCTCACACTACAACAGACACCACCGCCGGGCTTACACAACAACAGACACCACCGCTGGGGACTCACACACAACAACAGACACCACCGCCGGGGACTCACACACAACAACAGACACCACCGCCGAGCACACACACACAACAACAGACACCACCGCCGTGCACTCACACACAACAGACACCACCGCCGGGCACACACACACAACAAAAGACACCACCGCCGGGCACACACACAGAACAACAGACACCACCGCCGGGCACACACACACAACAACAAACACCACCGCCTGGCACACACACACAACAACAGACCACCGCCGGGCACACGCACACAACAACAAACACCACCGCCGGGCACACACACACAACAACAGACACCACCGCCAAGCACACACACACAACAACAGACACCACCTCCGGCCACACGCACACAACAACAAACACCACCGCCAAGCCCACACACACAACAACAAACACCACCGCCGGGCACACACACACACACAACAACAAACACCACCGCCGGGCACACACACACAACAACAAACACCACCGCCAAGCACACACACACAACAACAAACACCTCCGCCGGGCACACACACACACAACAACAAACACCACCGCCAAGCACACACACACAACAACAGACACCACCGCCAAGCACACACACACAACAACAGACACCTCCGCCGGGCACACACACACAGCAACAGACACCACCGCCGGGCACACACACACAACAACAGACACCACCGCCGGGCACACACACAAAAACACAGACACCACCGCCGGGCACAGACACACAACAACAGACACCACAGCCAGCACACACACACACAACAACAGACACCACCGCCGGGCACACACACACAATAACAGACACCAACGCCGGGCACACACACACAACAAACACCACCGCCGGCACACACACACAAAGACACCACCGCCAGGCACACACACAACAACAGACACCACCGCCAAGCACACACAACAACACACACCACCGCCGTGCACACTCACACAACAACAGACACCACCGCCGGCCAAAAACACACAACAACAAACACCTCCGCCGGCACACACACACAAGAGACACCACCGCCGTGCACACACACACAACAACAGACACCACCGCCAAGCACACACACTACAACAGACACCACCGCCGGGCACACACAACAATAGACACCACCACCGAGCACACACACACAACAACAGACACCACCGCCGGGCACACACACACAAAAACAGACACCACCGCCGGGCACACACACACAATAACAGACACCAACGCCGGGCACACGCACACAACAACAAACACCACCGCCGGCACACACACACAAAAGACACCACCGCCGGGCACACCCACACAACAACAGACACCACCGCCAAGCACACACACACAACAACAGACACCACCGCCGGGCACACACACACAACGACAGACACCACCGCCTGGCACAAACGCACAACAACAGACACCACCGCCGGGCACACACACACAACAACAGACACAACCACCGGGCACACACACACAATAACAGACACCAACGCCGGGCACACGCACACAACAACAGACACAACCACCGGGCACACAGTCTCAACGACAGACACCACCGCCGGGCACACACACACAACAACAGACACAACCACCGGGCACACACACACAATAACAGACACCAACGCCGGGCACACGCACACAACAACAGACACAACCACCGGGCACACAGTCTCAACGACAGACACCACCGCCGGGCAAACACCCACAATGTATCGTTTCTTTGGTGTATCTTTTCCTACTACCGTTTATGAATTTTCTTTATATCGCCGTTTCTTCGGCATCTTTTTCTTCAAACCGTTTTTTTTTTCTTTATACCGTTTCTTTGGTGCATTTTTCTTTGTATCGTTTTTGCTGTATGTTTATGAAGTATCGTTTCTCCGGTGAAGTTTTTTCTGGACCGTTAATTTGGTGTACGGTATTTTTTTTTATCATCGTCTCATCGGTATATTTTTCCTTATACCGTTTCTTCAGTGTGTTGTTCTTTGTACTGCTTCTTAGGTGTGATTTTCTGTAGTATTCGGTGTATTTTTCTTTACTATCCTTTCTTCGGTGCTATTTTTCTTTACTTTCCGTTTCCTTGTGTTGTGAAGGCTTGCTATATCGCCTTATCTCGGTGCTGTATGCTGCTCAGGATGAGTCTCCTTCACCCCACAGAAGTCAGCAACCCTACCCAACATACAACACCAAAAGCCTTAACGCTTGCCTTATTTTTTTTGGGGGGGGGGCCTTTCTTGATGTGTTTCTATCACTTCTTAAATCCCGATTATTTATAACAATATCGTTGTATCGTCATTTCTTGGGTGTATTTTTCTTTGTATCGTTTCTTCGACATATTTTTCTTTGTATAGTTTTTTCTTTGTATTTTTCTTTGTTTCGTTTCTTCGTTGTATTTTACTTTGTATCTTTTCTTAGACGTATTTTTCTTTGTCTCGTTTCTTCGATGTATTTTTCTTTGTATAGTTTCTTCGATGTATTTTTCTTTGTATCTTTTCTTAGACGTATTTTTCTGTGTATCGTTTCTTCAGTGTATTTTTCTTTGTATCGTTCTTCGATGTATTTTCTTTATTTTATGTATTATCGTTTCTTAGGTAAATTTTCTCTGATCGTTCATTTGATGTATTTTCTTTTCATCGTCATTTCATCAGTATATTTTCTTTATACCATTTCTTCAGTGTTGTTCTTTGTAGCGTTTCCTCAGTGTATATTTCTCTGTATCGTTTCTTAGATGTATTTCTCTGTAGTATTTTTCTTCGGTGTATTTTCTTTGCTATCCTTCTTCAGTGTTATTTTCTTTACTTTCCGTTTCCTTGTGTTGTGAAGGCTAGCTATATCACCTTATCTCAGTGCTGTATGCTGCTCAGGATGAGTCTCCACCCAGAGAAGTCAGCAACCCTACCCAACATACAACACCAAAGGCCTTAACACCTGCCTTGATTATATTTCCATTTCTTGATGGGTTTATATCGTTGTTTTATATCGTTGCTTCATCGGCAGATATTTCTTAGACCGTTTCTTTCGTGTTATTTTCTTTGTATCGTCGTTTCGTAGGGGTCTTGGTGTATTTTTACCATTTCTTCGGTGAGTTGTTCTTTGTGTCGTTTCTTTGGTATATTTTTCTGTCGTATCGTTTCTTAGGTGTATTTTTTCTTAATTTCCCGTTTCCCTGTGTTGTGTAGGCTTGCTATACCGCCTTATCTTGATGCTGTATGCTGCTCAGGAGGAGTCTCCTTCACCCCAGAGAAGTCAGCAACCCTACCCAACATACAACACCAAAGGCATTAACGCTTGCCATGATTTTTGTCCTATTCTTTATGTGTTTATATCACTTCTTAATTAACGATACCTTTTAACAATATCGTTTTTTCGGTCTATGTTTCTTGTATCGTCGTTTCATCGGTATATTTTACGTTATAGCGTTTCATTAGTGCATTTATTTTTTGTATCTTTTCTTCGATGAATTTTTGTGTATCGTTTTCTTCGGTGTATTTTTCTTTGTATTGTTTCTTCGGTGCATTTTTCTTTGTATCGTTTCTTCGGTGTATTTTTCTTTGTATCGTTTCTTCGGTGTATTGTACTTTGTATCGTTTCTTCGGTGTATTGTACTTTGTATCGTTTCTTCGGTGTATTGTACTTTGTATCGTTTCTTCGGTCTATTGTACTTTGTACCGTTTCTTCGGTGATTTTTTCTTTGTATCGTTTCTTCGGTGTATTGTACTTTGTATCGTTTCTTCGGTGTATTTTACTATGTATCGTTTCTTTGGTGTATTTTTCTTTGTATCGTTTCTTCGGTGTATTGTACTTTGTATCGTTTCATCGGTGCATTGTACTTTGTATCGTTTCTTCGTTGAATTTTTCTTTGTATCATTTCTTCAGTGTATTTTACTTTGTATCGTGTCTTCAGTGTATTGTATTCTGTATAGTTTCTTTAGTGCATTTTCTGGAGTATCATTTGTTAGGTAATTTTTCTATGTATCATTCTTTTAGTGTATATTTCTTTGCATCGTCGTCTCATCAGTATAATGTTCTTTGTATCGTTTCTTCGGTGTATTTTTCTTTGTATCGTTTCTTCAGTGTATTTTTCTTTGTATCGTTTCTTCAGTGTATTTTCTTTGTATCGTTTCTTCGGTGTATTTTTCTTTGTATCGTTTCTTCAGTGTATTTTTTAAATGTCGTTTTTAAATGTGTATTCTTC